>NC_077230.1:420342710-420570210 GCF_027887165.1 Monodelphis domestica
GAAGCTATATTGGCTGTTCCAGCCATGTGACTTCCTTCTAAACCTATTTGGATCTTAAAAAGAAAATTACTCCAGTAGATGGATAAATTAATCCTGCCACGTGGATGGTATACCACCGGCACCTTAGGTTAGAAGTTAATGCTCAGTACAATTGTTTAGGTGCCCAATACCAAGATCTTTTAAGTTATGAATTTATATATGATTGTTTAAAAATAATAACATCATTGCACCTTTTTGATAATGCTGTGAATACTTTCACTGCATCAAATCAGGAAAGAGCAGAAGCTCTATATCAGACAGTCATGTAATGTTGATGCATGCACAGTATACTTTTTTGCATAAAGCAGAGTTGACTCATAGCACAGACTGAGGGAAAGAGAGAGGAAGAGAGAGAGAGAAAGAGAAAGACAAAGAGAGAGAGTGAAATCATATGTGATTTAGTGTATGTGATTTATATGGTTATTGGTTTAAAAGATGAATATTAAACAACTATGGATGCTATATTGCAAAGTCGGAGTGAAGATTTTATAACACACATTTACTCTGGCATGAACCTCCCTTGACTTATTTTTGAGGGAATTTTAAAAAATAAATGGACTAGTAGCCACTGCTTTTTAGCAAGCAGGTAATTCGCACTCACTACTATATCGGAGTGCCAGATCTATTGTACCTCAATATTCTATACAAGCAAGTGAAATTATTTGGCAGTGCAAATTTTGTGGACTATAAAATGTCACTCCTTCACTTCAAAGAGGTTAATTGCAGAATTTTAAGAACTGTACAATTTTGGTAAAGGGATGCATTACAATATGCTCCTGTTGTAAAAATTGAAAACTAATATGTGATTGGAAATAATTACTCTCATGATGTATGAGCTTAAGCTCAAAATGAAGTAGTATGCAAAGTTATTGCACATCTTTTAAATAATCTTTCACATTTGGCCACTCCAAAACAGTTTAAAAAGACAAAATTGGAATAACAGTGCTTCTACCAGCAATAGATGGGCTAAGTTGGATAAATCATGGAACTTATCTCATAAGACTGATATTCCAGAAAATTCTTAAATACAAGCAATTGGAGAAAGGGCCCAAAGAAATTTAAAAAGCCCAAATTCAAAAACAAAAAGGATATATTTTCAGTCACTTTCTAACTGAATAAGATCCAATAAGTCTTTCATTTGGGGTTGAGATTTTGCTTCTATTTTTGCAGATCCATGGAAGAGAACCAAAGTCATCCAGCATTTCCAAAGAAAGTCAGCCCAGAGAGAGGAGTAAGCAGATGTCTATACAGCACCAAACACAGCACAACATGGAGGCCAGACACCAGAAAAAACAGCAGATGAACAAACAAGGCAAAACCACTGACTTAGGGGCAGGTCTAATGCACTATCCACACAAATGAACTTTTACTGAGAGGCAGTTTACCTACAGAAGAATATCATTAATTTGCTTACAGATATTCTATTCCAAAAGTATATGGGTATTTGTTGTAGGATCAATGCTTATCATGTACCTGAATATTTCAAATGGTATTTGTACAATATGTAACTTGCAATTATTTTATTGGAATTGTTCCATGTTACCCAAATTTGATCAAATAACAAATGGTACAATTGGAAATGTTATAACAGTACATTGGATACTGTTCAATTGCAGCAGAAATTGTTTATATTATCCAAAATGTATGTATAATAATTGTCTTAAATGGTTCATTTTATATTTGCAAAAAAGGATGTCTTTATTAGAATCAGACTGATTTAAAAACCAATTTAACTGGAATTGCATTTTAGCTTTTAAATGGAAAAAAGGGATGTAATGGTACTCCTAACCATCAATCACTTCTCCATCCCAGAAGGGCTATAGGTTACTCCTTTGCAATAACATTTTGAATGTAATGATAAAGATTACACTGTATAGTAGCCCTGGATTTGGTTGACTATTACCAGGAGATTAAGACCCTAGGGAACCCAACAGGATGATAACTTTGGGTCAAGGGTTTGCTTGTATTTCTACAGATAGTGGAAACATCTGGACACCCACAAAGCACATCATGCCCTGTGACACGAGACCAGGAAGAGAAGCAGACGAACAACACTGATGACATCAGTTAGCTGCACACCAGCCACACTCCACTCACGCTGGATGAAACCATCACTGGTGACTACATACACACACCAAAGACTGACATTACTCTTATTTTAATTATATTTACTATTATTCCCCTGATGGACAGTTGTCATGCTGAAATCTATTGGTCTATTATACCTAAACCCCAATATTAAGAATGTAAACTTGTAATGACAAGCCCCCGCTTATATGTTAATGACACCAGATAGATCCCATACTCAATTTCAGCCAAAGACTTTTCCCTGGGATCAGAAGGGACTAGCTACAATTATTCAGGCACTACTATATACCCATCATTTTCTATGTCTATGCTATGTACTGACAACAAGCAATTTATTTTGTACACATTGTAAAATTCAAACTTGGATTGTAAGAAATGCTACTGCTAACAATCATATAGGCATTGATATGGCTCTCATAGGAACAGGGGCTAGAATTTTTCAACCACAACAGAGACCTAGTAGCCCTGACAACAAGAAATTGTGTTTAAATCAGGTAGAGCCACTGCACAGGGATTTATCATGGACAGATTGTCCTGGTCAAACTCCTAGAAAGGATGAGATGTCAGGTAGAATAGACTTTGAGATTTTTAATTGGGAACCTACATTACTTAAACTGTCATCTACATCTATTTATAGATTCTATTCATGACAATTCCTATATAGCTATTAGGTACCAACCACCATTGGTGTGGTTACAGGTTAATCTTACGGACATGGGCATCTACTCCAACGGTCCATTTTGTTCACGAACCATTTTCGATCATTACTGCTGAAACCCCCATCTTTTGGGTGATATCTTTATGGGAATTCTTTCATGCTGTCTCCCACCGGCCCCAGAGGTCAGTCAGGCTGCTGGATTTGGGGTCTATCAACTTCCCCTTCTCATACTGGAAGACGTTCTGGTGTGTGGGAAGTCTCGCCTCAGTGTTAAACTGAGGGCTCAAGGTTGGACAACCTCTGTGGATGCGCAGTTATTGACCTTCCTATGTGGAACTGTACATTCCACACCTACATGGGGCAGAGGAGAGGCAAAGCGTACCCCAAGATTCCCCTTTGGGGTGTATATTTAAAAATTGGAAAAAATTGGCACTAATAAGCTTGAAGAAAAAGCATGTTGGATATTATACATTTACAACAAGGAATTAATGAGTTAGACCAAATTCTATATGAGCTTAGAAGCTCCAGAAATTGCTTCTAAATGAAGAGAAACAAGCTTCTATTAACCCCAAAATTGGTTTGGCAGAATTAATTTTACAAACATCGGCAATGTCATATTCTTGGTTGTTATATTGATTGGTTTATTTATACAGAAATAGAGGTTTAAATAAGGCTTATATCAGAAATACGCAGCCAGAAGTTACGTCACTTCATTCTCATCATTCCTGTTATTTTAGAGAATGATATAGAGCAACAACCAATCAGAATGTAATGTTTATGGGAATATTGGTACTTTTAAAAATTCACGTTAATTGTTGTATTTATGTTTTTGTAAAGCTTTTCACGTTGAAAAATTTTGTACACTTACAATGTGAATCTTGGGCAACTTAAATTAGGGAAATAGAAATCATTTTTGAATGAAAATTCTGATCTTACACATTGGCTTAGCTACAACTTTGCCACATGAAATGTGAGCCATGAGTTTAAAATTTTGTATTAATTTTATTTTTATTTTTCCCTGATTATTTTTTCAGATTATTTTTCCTGTATATTTTCTTTTAAGTACTAGAAGTACATTGAAAGTAGTATTAACACTCTGATCCTGAACTATGATTAACAATAAATCTGAGACTTTATTTTTGTACATACCCAAAAGCTTGAAACTACAAGAATGTGACAGCATTTGTTAAACTTCCTGGGATTATTCTGAGTTATTGTGTCTGTTTGCATAAGAAGGGATTGTGATGGATACTTTACACTTTGCCAGAAAGCCTAAGTCGTAGACAGATGTGTATTCCATATGAGATGGATATATTTGGGTTGCTAAGGTTGGAGGTAAAAGGATGCGATGTTTTGACACCCTCAAACACAGGTCGACCTGGTACCAAAGTTCCAACCATGTATCTATATGGCAGGCATCTTGGCTTCTATATACCTGAGACTATGCATGACCAGGACAAGGGAAAGAAAAGAATTCCCTCTCATATCGAGATATAGTCCTTTTCTTTTATTTTAAAGGTCTGACAACTTCTTATAATCCTGGCTGTACATGGGTAAGAGGATATATTAATGCACCTGTCCTACGTATTGTGGAACCGATATCACATTAATTTAGGATCACTAGAGAATCAAGATCGTTTTATTATTTTTTTATTATTGTTGATCTTTCATAAACTTTTTTACCTTTGATTTTGCTAATATATATGAAAGTCATTCTTTCTTCTCATTTTTACAGGATGATTAATAAGTTAAGATTATTTTTATTTTTATTATTGGTCTTACATAATTTTTTAATTTAATTTTGCTATTTTGATTTAGAATTCATTTTTATTTTTTTTTTTGCTATACTCACTACTATTTTTATTTTTTATTTAGTCTATAATTTTTGAATTATTTTAACATTATACACTCTTGCTTTAATTTTTAAACAAAAAGGGAGATATGTAGCATACCAGGCATGTTAGCATCTTGGAAGTATGATTGATGTAGTAATATTGTATTTTATGTGTTCATATGCCAGACTCATGGCCATGTTAAGCATTGATTATTGCATTTCTAAATCTTCAGTCCAAAGGACAAGAGAATTCCTTAGCAGGGCGTTGCTGCCCACAGTGTCCTAGCTCGCGCCTTGTCGGACCACATTCCTTTACAAAGCGCATGTTGGATTAATCTCCTCCTCTTTGATTTCGTGATTGCCAAATCAACCAGTGTTAAAACCTATGTCATGTCACGCATTCATTAATCGCCTCCCATTTCACATTCCTAAAATCTCCAATAAAAGCTGGGGAACATGTGCAAGACTCTCTCTTACATCTCTTGCCTTGCCTCCCTTGCCCTCCCTCTTGACTCTTGCATCTCTTGCCTTGCCTCCCTTGCCCTCCCTCTTGACTCTTGCATCTCTTGCCTTGCCTCCCTTGCCCTCCCTCTTGACTCTTGCATCTCTTGCCTTGCCTCCCTTGCCCTCCCTCTTGACTCTTGCATCTCTTGCCTTGCCTCCCTTGCCCTCCCTCTTGACTCTTGCATCTCTTGCCTTGCCTCCCTTGCCCTCCCTCTTGACTCTTGCATCTCTTGCCTTGCCTCCCTTGCCCTCCCTCTTGACTCTTGCATCTCTTGCCTTGCCTCCCTTGCCCTCCCTCTTGACTCTTGCATCTCTTGCCTTGCCTCCCTTGCCCTCCCTCTTGACTCTTGCATCTCTTGATCTTGGTCTTGCCTCTATTGCTCCTCATGTCTGCTTGATTCACGCAACGCAGTTGCCCCACATATCTCCCATTAATCTATTGGCACTCTGGCTCATGGGAAATATCCCAGAGCTCTCAGCTCCCCACATGATCTCTTGTTTCTCCTACTTATAATTTCTCTGCTTGTTATCTTCTTCTAGAGAGGCATTAAGGGAGCTTGCGACTCTCCATGTGTTTTAACTTGTCTCTGAGTCTTTATTCCCGCGCCACTCCCTCTAACTGCATTATCTATTCAGCCATATTCCTCTAGCCTCCATTCTCCTTCTCAGGTCACCACCCACAGGTAAATTATTTAGGAACTGCAGGCGATTACTATAACTCCAATTGAAGAATCCCTGCCACTGATGAAACACTGTTCCCGTAGGTATATTTAAGATGGGAGGTTGGAAGGGGAGGGTGAGAGAGATGACTGGTAGGACCATAAATATAGAGCTGGAAAGGGCCCAGAGGCTCTAGTCAACACAGACTGACATTCAGTGAGAGAGATTTGCTGGTTTGATGTAAATGAGAGCCATGAGCCCATGGGAGTTCCTAGAGGATTTTGAGCCTTGGGTGATCCAGCCCAAATGTGAGGTCCCCCTCTTTACCAAGTCCCACATAGACCTTCAAAGTACATATTGCCATCTTGAGATGACAAACACACTTGTAATTTGTCTAACAGTGAGCTATTTTTACTGCCATTATTCCCTACAAGTCCAAGGTAGAAAGGATCTGGGGAAGATCTGGTGTCTATGGGTGCCTCCACCCCTGACCTTATCTCAATATCTTGGCGCTGGGCTATTGCTCATTAGCTTCTGGCACCTCAGCTCATCCCTGCTTTCTTGAGGGATACTCTTGTTCACAGGTGTGGCAAAATACAGCTCTCTGGAGCTGTTTCCCTGTTACCTAAACCTTGAAACTAGAGCCACTTTGGTCCTCTGAGAAAAAGTAGCCTGGTGAATACCTGACTTAGCTTCCTCTGCATCTACAAGGTCATTGGCTCTTTTGGTCTTCATGGTCCAGGCTTGATGAGATTGCCTGAGTCCGAATGTATCACTTTGGGGTACTTTAGTAGGCCTGCCCATTCTGTATGTCCTCCCTCGTCTAGTTAGAGGGTGCTGAGGATGGTGGCATTCCTGACTCTTGAGCCCTAGAGGATGGGGTATACGTGGATCACTAATTGTGGGCTGGGATAATGTTTCCATCAGCAAGCATCTCCCTGGAAGTCCATTCTCCTCTTGAGAATACATCTTGAAACATTCTCCTGGTCCATAGTCAGGGGGAGGTGGAGGTGTGTGTGGGGGGCTTTAACATCTAGGTCCCACAACCTCCTTCATTGTTAAACTCATGAGTGTTACCAGCATCAGTTTACATAGTGATGATTGCTTCTTCTTCATCCCTAAATTCTTTCTCTAATAAACTACTTCCAAATGTCCTTGTTCGTTACGGTATTATCTTTATCACAGTTGTTAGTTAACCTTTCTCCCTCCTCCTTCCCCTAAGAACAACATCAAAATAGGATCGATATGTGTTGCTAGATCCCAATTCTCCAATGACCAGCTGGCCCTGGTACCGTGTAGACCAATCCCCAGTCATAGTGCAGCTTGACACGGGACAGTATAACAAATACTGTCACTGATTGGGTCTATTCAGAAAAAAGCTTTCTGTCCATTCACAGCAGGAGAAAAAGGGATGTCAAATGAAATTTCTTCAGCAGCAGATCCCTACCAGGAGATGGTATCCAGATCTGTTTATAGAAGAATAGGAATGTCTAGTTAAGGAAAATGAATTTTTTCTCTATAGAATGTCAGCTCCTTGAAGGCAGCAGCTGTCTTTAATCTTTATATCTCCCTAGTGCCTGGTATATATTAAGCATTGAATTAATGCTTATCAATTTATTAATGTTAGACATTGAGGAGAAGAAGGAGGAGGAGGAGAAGGAGTAAGAAGAAGAAGAGAAGGAAGAGGAAGAAGAGGAAGAGAATGAAGAAAAGGAAGAGGAAGAAGAAGAAGAGGAAGAGGAAGAAGAGGAAGAGGAAGAAGAAGTTCTTTCTTTAGAGGGCAGAGGGTAGACAGCAAAGTCCTGGTTCTTGCTGTTTGCAGGTCTGATGGCAAATGTTCATCCTACAGGTCTGAACACAGTACTTGGAATATCTTACTAGAGCAGAATATCAAGGGATTATCATTTGTGTCTCTTTTGTATTTCTGGGATTCTCTTTCTTTTTAAATCTCTTCTTCCCTCTGTTCTTGTTTCCCCCACTCCCAGTTGAACAATAGAAAGGAGAAAGAAAGGGATAGATAAATGGCCCAGAAGATCGAGACTCAGGTTTGGAGACAGGAGCTTCCAGGTTCTAATTTGACCTCTTTTGGGATTTATGATGCTTCCTAGCTGTGCAACCCAAGAGAAGATACTTAATCCCCATTGCCTAGCTCTTACCATTCTTATGCTTTGGAACCAATACATGATATTACTTCTAAAATGGAAGGTAAGAGTTTAAAGAAAAAGGAGAGAAAGAAAAACAAAGCCCACACAACAAATATGTTACATAATCCAGCAAAACAAATTACGGTTTACATCCAAAAGCCCATGTCTCTCTCTGGATCCTCTGGCCTTGGAGTTCGGCACTGCATTTATAAGAGTTCCAAAGCCTTTCAGAGGTGTTTTTCTCCATGATGTTATAGTTGCAGGAGATGTTTTCCTAATTCTTCTCACTTCACTCTGCATCAGTTCATAGAGGTCTTCCTAGTTTTCTCTGAATTCTCCCTTTCATCATTTCTGATGACCCAGTAGTGTCCCATTGCTTACATACACTATAATTTAGTCATCCATTCCCCCATGGGTGAGCCACTCCTCTCAATTACAAGTTCAGAACTAGTGTGAAAAACGTGTTTTAAATATCCGTGCTCAAGTGGGTCCTTTCCCTTTCATTGATCTCTTGAGGGGTTTAAGGGGAAGCATGTGCATAATTGGGTGACTTTTTGAGCAGAGCTCTAAATTGCTTTCCAGAATGGCTGGAGCTCCCAGAGCTCCCAGAACAGAACCCTACTGCACCCGTTTTCCCTCCTCCCCTCCAACCCTTGTCATTTTGTCATCTTTGCCCTTCTGAAGAGTTCAGAGTTCCTTAAACGAGCATTTCGACAATTATTGGCAGTTTGGAGCGGTTTTTTCCGGATTGCTGATACACTGGATTTCTTCCTTTGAAATATACATCTTGCCCTCGTACCTATTGAGGAAGGCTCTTATACATTTGAATAGGTTCGTTCCATAGCTTGGATTTTTATGGGAGAAACCCACCGGCACCGACGTTTTCCAGGGTAACCCCTGAAGTTCGAACCTCTTGAGCTCGAAATTAAACTCACATCTTCCTTGCGTCCAGATGGGACATATTCCCTTTCTTTCGAGATAATCAGCCCCACCCCACCTCCCCAAGCAATTAGAGCCCGGTCTACGAAGTCGTCGTAGAGAACTCTAACACGAGGGGGCGCTGTACCCTAACCTTCCATGGACGGTCTGCGGGTTGCTCCCGGGAACGTTCCTAAGGGAGAACAAGAGGGTGACTTCACGTTCTCCGGTCAGCGGAGGAGCTATGACCTCACGCTTGCATACCTGCAAGGTGTTCCAAGGGCCTTTGGGGGAAGGCAGGGGACCCAGGAGTCTGGAGAAAGGAGGAATGGTTATCTGGTCAATCAGACCAGGAGCGCGTGAGGCCCTTTGGATCGGCCGGGTTCGCCACGCCACGCGTTTGTTTTACAGGCCGGGAAACAGGCCCCTGCTTGTGCATGTCTTAAACCCTGAATGATACCGAGGGGGCTTCCTGACAAACATCCAAACAAGTGGCACTTAATAAGTGTTTGTTTTATTTATCCAGACAGTATGACGGGGTTTAGAGGTGCGAGCCGGGGAGCGAAACACTCGACAGGTCAATTGCCCGCCGGCTGGCCTCAGTTTTCTCTTCAGTAAGATCTCTCATTCAAGTTCTAAAAGATCATTGGTCGAAGAATCGCACGTGCGCACTGGGACCGGGAGCCCGAGCATGCCGGGACTTGTGGTTCCCATAAAAGCTCCTGGCTGGCGCCAGCGCCCGAGAGAGCGCTCTCAGAACTGACAGCAGGGCGGGGCCTCAGGCTGGCCGTCCACTGAGTGAGGCTTAGAGGCGGGACTTGACGTCGACGGATAGGCCGGCGGGCCTCTTGCCACGTGGGGGCGGGGCCAGGCGGGCCACAGAGCCATGGGAGGCGGAGGCTGCTGGTGGTGGGGTCGGGCTGCTTGCTTGGCCCGGCGCCCCGGCTTCCGGGGGGCGCTGCTGCTAGCAGCCCCGAGGCGCGGCCGGTCTGGCCGGGGCTCCTTCAGCCCCGGACCTGGGAACCGTGCTGCGGCCTCGCGGCCCCCAGTGTCTGACCTGGACCGGGCGGACGCCTGGCTTCTCCGGAAGGCACATGAAACGGGTTCGTACGGGCTGCCAGCGGGAAGGGGGAGGGGAGGGAAGGCTCTACATTGAAGAGGGGTTCCTTATAAGTGGAGTCCAGCGTGACCGTCAGGAGGAGCGGGGCTCCTGTGGGTTGCGGAGCGGGCCCGGGTCCTACCTAGAAGCTGGGGGAACGGTCACCAGTCCAGTCCCCCTTATTTTACAGGAAGGGGAACTGAAGCCCAGAGACGCGAAAGGGGCTTTACCTGGGGGAAGCCCCTAGTTTTCTACATCAAGACATAAGCCTGGGAAGGGTTGAGCTGGACCTACATAGGGCGAGGGGTAGAGAAGAACATAACCGAGATTTGAACCTTGGGCTCTTACCTTTGCGCCGTGGTCACTCAGTGGACTGTAAGCTCTGACTAGGTGCCCAAGCACTTTTCTAGGTGTTTGAGATGCAGAGATAAAATATGGCCTAGTTCTTTGCCCTCTAGGGGTTAATATTCGGCGGGGAGGGGGGGAGGGGGCCGGTGTCGGGGCACCCTTGACTTGTACAGAGATCTCCCTTTTTCTCAATCTCTTTCATCTATCCTATTATCTATTCCTATATCCCTAGATATATCAGAGAATATATATACACACACACATCTTTGTGTGCCCCTATGAAATTACACTCCCCATTTCCTAGTACCCACTATGCTAGAGCCTGCTAGGACCCTTCAGTGGGGGCAGATGGGGCCTCAATACTTGCCCTCAGAAGCCCTCCCTAAAAGGATTGTAAGACCGCAGCTGCAAGGGTTTTCAGAGGCTGTCCAATCCAAACGCTTTGTTTTAGGAATCAATCCATCAATCCTCATTCTGCACATATACTATGTGAGCAGAGGGCAGGCCTCCAGAAGCCTACAATCTAGTGGGGGGAAACAATGGACAAATATAAGCAAACAAGCTCCATACAAGATAAGTAGGAAATAAAATCATTTTTAAACCCTTACCTTCTATCTCAGTATTGATTCTAAGGCAGAAGAGCTGTAGGCAGTGGGGGTTCAGTGACTTGCCCAGGGTCACACAGCTAGGAAGTGTCACTTTAAATTTGAACTCAGGACCTCCCATCTCTAGGCCTGACTCTCCATCCATGGAGCCACCTTGCTGTCCCTTAAATAGAAAATAATTAACAGAGGGGATGCACTGGAAGGAAAAGGGGCTGGAGAAGGCTACCTATAGAAGGTGGACTTTTAGTTGGGATTTTTTTTTAAACCCTTACCTTCCCTCTTGGAATCAGTGTATTGGCTCCAAGGCAAAAGAGTGGGAAGGGCCAGGCAATGAGGGTAGGTGATTTACCCAGGGTCCCACAGCTGGAAAGTGTCTGAGGTCAGATTTGAACCTAGGACCTCTTGTCTCTAGGCCTGGCTCTCAATCCACTGAGATACCCAGATTCCCCCTTTTAGTTGGAATTTAAAGGAAGCCAGAGAGGTTAATAGTTGGAGCAGAGGAGGAAGAACATTCCAGGCCTGGAGAATAGCCAGAGTTAACTTTTCATTCCTTTAGGGGAGAGGGCAGGGACCTACAAACAAATACAAAATAAATACCAAAGGTAACATAAGCTTCTTAAAGGCAGGAAGGGACTGTTGGTTTGCATTTCCTCCCCAGAGTTTGGTGCTGAGCCTGGCACTTAGTAACCACAATGCTTATTGGGTGATTATGATGGGGGAGAGAAAGGAGTCACCAGCTGCTGGGGGGTGGTGAAAATACCCTATATGATTTTCATTTACATATATTTAAAGTTTATTTAAAAAATTTAAATACTATTTTGCAAATATTTTATAATCCTTATCAAATTTGAACCTGGGACCTCCTGTCTCCAGGCCTTTGTTTAGTGGGCTGATTTTTTAAAATATAATTTTATTTTAAAAAATATTTTTCTATGGTTATATGAATCTTGTTGTTTCCCTCCCCTCTTCCCTCCCCACTCCCAGAGTTGGCAAGCAATTCCACTGGGTTATCCATGTATTATCACTGAAATTCTATTTCCATATTATTCAGATTTGTAATAGAGTCATCTTTTAAAACCAAAACCCCAAATCATATACCTATATAAACAAGTGATAAATCATATGTTTTCTTCTGCATTTCTACTCCCACATTTCTTTTTCTAGCTGTGGATAGCAGTCTTTGTCATAAATTCCTCAGAATTGTCCTAGATTGCTGCATTGCTTTTAGTAGCAAAGTTTATTACATTTGATCTTCCCACCATGTTTCAGTTCCTGTGTACAATGTTCTTCTGGTTCTGCTCATTTCATTCTGCTTCAGTTCATGGAGGTCATTTCAGTTCTTATAGAAATGTATCAATTCATCATTCCTTTGAGCACAATAGTATTCCATCACCATCATAGACTACAATTTGTTCAGCCATTCCCAATTGAGGGTCACTCCATTTTCCAATATTTTGCCACCACAAAAAGTGCAGCTTTAGATATTTTTATACAAATATAACCTTTCCAATTTCCCCCCAATATCTGGGATACAAACCTATGTAAGGATAGAAATTGAGGGGGTTTTATAAAAGTTTGGACTGGATTATTTAAGAATAGGGTCGCCAGAAATTTAATTAATTCCAAAGAGATTTATTTTAACACTTTCTGTGTACAATGTTCTCCTGGTTCTGCTCCTTTTGTTCTGCATCAATTCCTGGAATTCCTCCAGTTTATCATTCCTTTCAGCACAATAATATTCCATCACCATCAGATTCCACAATTTGTTCAGCCATTCCCCAATCAATGGACACTCCCTCATTTTCCAATTTTTTGCCACCACAAAGAGGGAGACTATACATTTTTTTGTACAAATATTTTTCTTTATTTTTTGGGGGTACAAACCCAATAGTGCTATGGCTGGATCAAAGGGCAGTCAGTCTTTTAAAGCCTTTTGTACATAATCCCAAATTGCCTTCCAGAATGGTTGGACCAATTTACAACTCCACCAGCAGTGTATTAGTGTCTCAATTTTGCCACATCCCCTCCAACATTTATCACTTTCCTTTGCTGTCATATTGGCCAATCTGCTAGGTGTGAGGTGGTACCTCAGAGTTGTTTTAATTTATATTTTTCTAATCAGGAGAATTTTAAAACACTTTTTCATGTGATTATTGATAGTTTTGATTTCTTCATTTGAAAACTGCCTATTCATGTCCCTTGACCATTTATGGATCGGGAATGGCTTGATTTTTTGTATATTTGACTTAGTTCCTTATATATTTGGAAAATTAGACCTTTGTCAGAAAGTTTTGTTATAAAAATGTTCTCCCAGTTTGTTGCTTTCCTTCTAATTTTGGTTGCATTGGTTTTGTTTGTATAAACCCTTTTTAATTTGATACACTCAAAGTCATCCATTTTACATTTTGCAATGTTCTCTATCTCTTGTTTGGTCTTAAATTCCTTCCTTTCCCGTAGATCTGACAGGTATACTATTCTATGTTCACCTAATTTATGATTTCACTCTTTATGTTTAAGTCATATACCTATTTTGAACTTATCTTGGTATAGATGTTGATCTAGACCTAATTTATCCCAGACTGTTTTCCAGTTTTCCCAGCAGTTTTTGTCAAATAGTGAGTTCTTGTCCCCAAAGCTGGGATCTTTGGGTTTATGGAACACTAGCTTGCTGAGGTCTTTTAGCCCAAGTCTATTCCATTGATCCACCCTTCTGCCTCTTAGCCAGTACCATATTGTTTTGATGACCACTGCTTTATAGTATAGATTAAGATCTGGTACTGAAGGCCACCATCCTTCACTTTTTTTTTTCATTGCTTCCCTTGATATTCTTTATCTTTTGTTCTTCCAGATGAACTTTGTTATTATTTTTTCTAATTCTATAAAAAAGTTTTTTGGAAGTTTTAGTGGTATGGCACTGAATAAGTAAATTAATTTAGGTAGAATTGTCATTTTTACTACGTTAGCTCGTCCTACCCATGAACAATGAATGTTTTTCCAATTGTTTGGATCTAGTTTTATTTGTGTGAAATGTGTTTTGTACTTGTGTTCATATAGTTCCTGTGTTTGTCTTGGCAGATATTGTGGGCTGATTTAGAAAAAAAAGCACCAACAACCCTTACCCTCTGTCTTGGTATCAGTTCCAAGACAGAAGAGCAGCAAAGGCTAGGCAATTGGGATTAAGTGACTTGCCCAGGGTCACCCAGCTAGGAATTGTCTGAGATTGGATTGGAACCTGGGTCCTTCCAACTCCAGATTTGGCCCTGTATCCACTGTACTTCTTAGTTGTCCCCTGTTGTGATTTTAAAAGAAATCCTCCCCCTCCACTAAGATATGACATGATTTCTCTCCAAGGATTTTCCCAACTAAGAGCTACTGGGCCACAAATAAAAGTGAAGGGGACACACCACCGGCTGCCCTGTCCTGAGGCCTTGGGCTTCAGCAGAGTTTCAGGCTTGGTCTAGGGGTCCCCTTCCCTATTACAGTCTTCACTGGCTCCATTTGTAAAGGAGCTGAGGGTGTCCCCAAATTCCTAGTGCCGTTTGAAGCTAAGATTTGGGTTAAAACTGCCCTTCGGAGGCATCCGGTCCCATCCACCGGAGTCCTCTTGATGGTAAAGGGCCGTGTTCGTTCCTCTGGAAATCTGTCCTGGCAGCCTTGAAGGCCAGACCGAGTGGAGATTAGGATGGAAAGGAGTCTTGAGGAAGGAGAACTGGCTTTGGAATCGGGAGCGCTCCCCTCACCATGACAAGAAGCGCCTTCTGTAGGCCCGAACCCTGCCAAGGCCTTTGCCTGTGGCACTGCCTCATCCGGCTCTTACAGCCACGCAAAGCAGTTGTCTTCTCTTTGTAGATGAGGAAACCGAGGCCGGGAGAGGCTAGCCTTTGCCCAGGGTTACAGGGCTAGTAAGGTCTGAAGGGGGGTTTGAAACCAGGGCCTTCCCTCTCCGACTGCAGACGCCTGGGCATCCAGCCTGGGCCCGCCTCCTCGTGTTGCAGAGGGGGAAACTGAGGCCCGCAAACACTCCCAGGCGCTCGGGCCTGCGGAGTGGATGCTCTTTCTTGCCCAGGCCTTATTCCAGGGGTGCCTCTCTTTTGCAGCCTTCCTCTCCTGGTTCAGAAATGGCCTCTTGGCCTCGGGCATTGGAGTCATCTCCTTCATGCAGGGCGACATGGGCCGGGAGGCTGCTTACGGTGAGTGTCCCTCCCGCTGGGGCCCCCTCCCAACGGCCCTCCCACTGCTGGGGGAGGGGTCTGTTCGTCCCCGCCCCCTCCCGTCCCGGTCCCTCCCCTCCT
This sequence comes from Monodelphis domestica, assembly GCF_027887165.1. Classification (NCBI taxonomy): domain Eukaryota; kingdom Metazoa; phylum Chordata; class Mammalia; order Didelphimorphia; family Didelphidae; genus Monodelphis; species Monodelphis domestica. Next base: position 420,357,900 of record NC_077230.1, read on the forward strand.
GCCCCTCAGCCCCGGGTGTCCTGCCCCCCCTTGCTAAGGCCACCCTTCCTGCCGCAGGCTTCTTCCTCCTGGGCGGCCTGTGCGTGTTCTACGGCGGCGCCTCGTACGTGGCGGGCCTGGCTTCGCTGCGGCGGCCCATGATGCTGTCTCTGGGCGGGGCGCTGCTCGGGGGCGCGGCCGTGGCCTCGGCCGGCCTGCTCTGGGCCTGCGCAGTGGGCCTCTACCTCGGCCAGCTGGAGCTGGAGATGGAGGGCCAGGACCCGGAGCCGGGGCTGGAGCCCGAAGACGCCGACGACGAGGAGCCGCCGGCCGCCAGGGCCGGCCCCCCGCGGGGCCAGGCCAAGTGAGAGCCAGCACCTCGCCGTAGGGGCTCTGCCTGGTGCTTGGGGCGGGGGCGGGGAAGGAGGCTGGGCATCCCATCCCCCCATCTGTGCCCCAGTCCTCACCACCCCCTCCCCCGTCCCCAAACTACCGGGCAGGGATACCCCCTCTCCCAGCCTGACCCCACAATTCCCTCGGGGGCCTTGAGCCGGCCTGAATTCCTCTAGGATCCCAGACCCAGGGCTGGAGGAGACCCCAAAGGCCATCCGGGCCCCTTCCCTGAATTGAGGGAGGGGGGGCCTGAGGACTTAGGGATTTGTAGTGTGTGCGATTTGGATCCAGGACCTCCCGCAAACATGGCACTTTTCCCTCTGCTGTTTCCCAGACTGTCCCAGCCTCCCCTCTCCTTGTCCCTCCCCACCTCCAGGCCTCAGTTTCTCTATCTCACAAATGAAGGGTATGGATGAAAGGACCTCTCTGCTTCTTCTTTGGGATGCTGCAGGGGTCTGAGACTGTGGGTTAGGCCCGCCACGGTCCTCAGGGGGCCCCAGAACGCGCCCCCCCCCCCATTCTATAGGGCTGATGAGGCCGAGGCCAGGCAGGGTCTGTGATTAGCCCAGGGTCCCACAGGCCTTGGAAGGTAATTGTGAATGGGATCTCAGGCCTCGGAAATCACCCCTCCTTTCCAGGGGGAGACCCCACAACGTGTCCCAGCCTCCCCCAGCCCCCTGTACCGCACCCCAGCTCGGCAAAATGGGGGCAGAAAGGAGTTCCAGGACAGAGTTGAGGAACGATGTTTAATTCTGGCCCTGCCCTGGAGAGGGAGCCGGCCCGGCCTCCAGCGCTCTCGGTCCCTGCCTCCTGGGGGTGGGGGGAGGGAGGGCACCAAGCTGCACTCAGCAGCTCCGACCCCCGGCACAGCCCCGACCAGGCCGCCCCCTCAGTCCCCTTTCCTGTCCGGGCCCAGGAAGGGCACGCTGGGGTACAGAGTGTCGGGGAAGGCCGGCCCTGGGCCGCTGAGCCTCTGGAGGTGTTGATAGACCAGCCCCGGGCTGGGGAGTGCCAGGCCCAGCTCGGCCGGCCCGTATCTGATCGTGCTGGTGTAGAGGCCCCTGCCAGGGGCCAAGTAACCCGCGTGGACCAGAGCCGGGGGGGATGGGGAATCGGGAGGCGAAGGGGGCCGGTGGAAGGGCTCTCGGGCCGGGTAGGAGGCTGCAAAGCTCCAGGGCCTCAGGCCCTCTCGCTTCAGGCTCCCAGCGCGGATGACCGAAGTAAACTCGGGCCTGGGGGCCGGGAGACTGGGCTCTTCCTCATCACTGTCATCCCCGCCTTCGCCACCGCCGCCCGGGGCCTCCCCCTGGCTGCTGCTGCTGCTGCTGCTGCTGCTGCTGCTCCGGCCGCCACCGCCGCTGCCGCCGCCTCGGGCTGGCTCCAGTTTGATGCGTTTGCCCCGAGGGTGGCGGGCCCCGGACTCAGGCTGGGGGGCTCCCGGCTCCCCCTCCACCTGGGCCTTGGGCTCTGGAAGAAAATTACCGCCTTACAGACGATGTGTCTTCAAAGCGTAAAATAAGGCCCCTCTTTGCACCTTCGAAGACTGGGCAGTACCAGCTCCCGGGTGCCCTCCGCGCCTTAGACCTGCTCTATATTCTAGGCCCCTCCCAGCCCTGAAACGCCCGGTTCTAAGCCCTGCCCCTGCCCCTCCCCTCCCGACCCTCCCGGTTCTAAGCCCCTCCCCTCCCGGCCCTCCCGGTTCTAAGCCCCTCCCCCGGCCCTGACTGTGTTCTACACCCTCTGGGACTTCCACCCTGACCGTCAGTCTGGGGTCTCCAGGGAGGGGCCGTCTCCCCCGGACCCTTCCTCTGTAGCTGACCAGGTACCTTTGATCTCAGGTTCTGGATCAGACAGATCCTCTTGGGGGCCAGTGCGGGGAAGCTGGAAAGCGTCCAAGACCACGTGGCTGCTTTCCACCTGACTGGGGGGGGGGGGGGAGGCGGGTGGTCAGAGGCCGGGATTCTTGGGCTCATAGCCCACTCGGGCCCTGGTTCTCAGAAGGGTGGGGGCCCAGCCGGGGTGACCCCTTTCCTAGGCTGTGGTCCCGCCCCCTCCAGGCAGTGGCTCCGGCCTTCCTCACCTGAGGATGTAGCTGACCCAGACCACGTGCCGCTCTCCTGGGCTCTTGCCACTGATGGCCACTGTGGCCACGGACTGGAGCCAGACGAAGCCCCCGGCCCTCTGCAGCCACCGGTAGTAGCCCGTCACCACCTGCCCTTTGTCCAGCACTGGCGCAGCGGAGCCCAGCCGGGATGGAGACACAGGGGAAAGGGGAGCGACCCAGAGAAATGGGGGATGCCAAGGGGAGGTTGGGGAGCCGCGGAGGCCAGAGCCAGACGGGGGAATGAGGAGAGCCGGAGAGGTGGAGAAGACAGAGCCGAGAAGGAAGAGAGACCAGCAGAGAGTCACAAACTCGGGGAGAGGAAGCTCACAGGGTTGGGGGGAGGGAAGGAGGGGCTACCTGAGGACCCGTGTGAGGGCAGAATGAGGGTGAACAGGCCCTAAGAAAGGCCTTCCCCGGGGCCTGGGAGGAACCCAGTGGCTTCCTGGAGCTAAGGGCCAGGGGAGGGGAAGAGGGGGTTCACGCACAGTCCAGGTGGCTCTGGCGGACTCCAGCCACGTCCTCCCCGTGGATAAACTGGTAGCAGCTCCGTCCAATCAGTTCCGAGGGGCCCACATCCATGTAGTCACTGATCCTGCCAGGGTCCAAGACAGTGAATGGGGATGAGACCCCATTGGAGACCCTCCTCCTCTCCGACCCCTGCCTTCCTCTCATCTCTAAACCTTTTTCTTCTACCTCATTGGCCACCTCACAGCCCTAGCTCCTTTTCTGTCAGCCACCTCCATCTTTCTCTTCTCTCCCTCCATCTCTTCCTGTTGCATCATCCCTTTCTTTCCATCCTCTCTCCATGTGCAGAATCCTAACCTAAAAGTTGGAAGGAGGGGCAGCTGGGTGGTTTAGTGGATGGAGCACTGGGCCTAGAGCTGGGTCCTGGGTTCAAATGTGACCTCAGACAATTCCCAGCTGGGTGACCCTGGGCAAGTCACTTGACCCCCCCCCCCCCCCTCCATTGCCTAGCTTAGCCCTTACCACTCTTCTGCCTTGGAAACAACACACACAATTGATTCTAAGATGGAAGGAGAGGGTTTAAAAAACAGTTGGAAGGGATCTCGACAGCCATCTACTCCAATCCACACCTGAAAAAAACAGATGTGACAAGTGGCCGTCCAGTCTGCATTTGTTGGTGGGTTTTATGCCCCATTTGGGGTTTTCTTGGCAGAGATACTGGAGTGGTTGACCATATCCTTCTCCAGTTTATGTTACAGACAAGGAAACTGAGGCCAGGAGACTTAGGTGACTCCCCCAGAGGCACAGCTAGGAAGGATCTGAAGCCAGATTTGAACTTGGAAAGACGAGTCTTCTTGATTCCAAGCCCAGGGCTCTATCCACTGTGCTACCAGGCTACATAGAGACATTCAAGGAATACTTCCTGAGGCATCCTGTTCTCTTTTGGGACGGCTGTCATCAGTAGGAAGTTCTCTCTGATATCAAGACTAAATTTGCCTCTTTGCACTCCTTGTTCTTGGGCTTGCCCTTTGGAGCCAGATAAAGCCCTTCAAAATACTTGGACACAAGTATGCTTTACCCCATGAGTCATCTCTTCTCCGGGCTATCTATTTCCTGTTCTTTCCATCAGTCCTTATGGCATGGACTCAAGGACCTTCGCCACGGTGCTTGGTTTCTTCTGGGTGCTCTAGCTTATAAATGCCCTTTTAAACCTGACGCAATCAGAACCGAACCATTCTAACCTCTCCATTTCTCATCTATCTCTCCTTCCATCTCTTTCTAAAGGACTATTTAAAGCCTCTCGGTTTCTATGCTCAATATCTCCATTCTCCACCCCTTCCCAATTATCTCTCTGGCCCCGAATCTCCACAGACCACTTCATCCATCCATCTATCTCTTTTCTTTCCTTGATATCTCTCTCTCTCTCTCTCTCTTTTTTAAACCCTTACCTTCCATCTTGGAATTTACACTGTGTATTGGCTCCAAGGCAGAAGAGTGGTAAGGCCTAGGCAATGGGGGTCAAGTGACTTGCCCAGGGTCACCCAGCTGGGAAGTGTCTGAGGTCAAATTTGAACCCAGGACCTCCCATATCCAGGCTTGGCTCTCTATCCACTGAGCTAGCTGCCCCCGCTATATCTCCTTTATCCATCTCATCCTCATCTCTGTCCTTCAGATTCATTCCAACCTTTCTCCCAGTTTCTATAAAAATTAAAAAAAAAAACCTTGCCTTCTGTCTTAAAAAAAAATACTGTATTGGTTCCAAAGAGTGGTAATGGCTGGGTAATGGGGATATTGACTTGCCCAGGGTCATACAGCTAGAACATATCCAAACTTCCCATCTGTGGGCCCAGCTCTCAAACCCTTGAACCACCTAGCTAGCTGCCTCTCTCTTCCATCCAACACCACCTATTCATTCTTTATCTAGCTCCCTACCTCCCCCTTTTCACTTATCACTTCTCTCCCTCCTCCATTTCTCTAGCCCATCTCTCCATCATCACATCAGGTTTCTTATTAAGATTACTTTCATCTCTCTTGCTAAGGGTAAAGTCCATTATCCACTAACGTCCACCTCATCTTCCATTTCTCATTTCCCTGTTTCCCATCTCTGCCTTTGCCTTCCCTCCTTCCCTTTGCATTCCTCCTTCATCTTTCCTACTGTCCCCATCGCTGGGCTTTCCATCGCTTCTCTCTTCCTTTCCCACCATCCGCCTGCCTTCCTGTTTCCTCCATTTCCCCTCGCTCTAACCCCACGCCCCCTCTCTTCAGCCACTCTGCCCGGCTCCCCAGCTTTCGTCCTCCCTTTTCTCTGCCCAGCCTGTGCTCCACCCTTCTCACCGTTTCTCAACTCCACACCGCACCCATCCCTTCACTCCCGAGTCCTCCCACCTGCTCTCACAGGAGATGATCGTCAAAGCCAGGCTGAGGCGGAAGACCAAAGTATGGCCGTGCAGGGGGAGTTCGCTGAGTGGGGCTGGGGGCAGGGTGTGGCCCAGGGCGACGAGACCCAACACTTGGCCCCGGCGGGTCGTCAGCAGCTGGGTCCGAAGCCGGCCAGTCACGTGAATTACCTGTGAGATATTTGGGACACACAGCTGGGTGGCAGAAGGATACGGCCAGGATAAGTTCGGAGCACTAGCCTGAAGGGCAGCGTCTAGTTTTTGAGCCCCTTCCCTTCTGCCTTAGAATCCATACTGTGCATCGGTTCCAAGGCAGAAGAGCAGGAAGGGTTAGGAGATGGGGGTGAAGTGACTTGTCCAGGGTCACCCAGCTGGGAAGTGTCCGAGGCCAGATTTGAACCCAGGACCTCCCATCTCTGGGCCTGACTCTATTCATTGAGCCATTTAGCTGCCCCTTGAACCTTCTGTTACCTGGAGCCAGAGAATCAAAGTGATTTTGACTCGTAGGGAATGGAATCGGGAATTGAAACGAGGCCTGTGGACTCCAAGTTCATGACAGTATAGCTGGATGGAGGGACCACGTCCAGGGACAGGGACCAGAACTGGGCAGAAGCGTACAGCTGGGTAGACTGATCATCAGTAGAGTGAGGAAGCACAGATGGACAGAGGAGATAATGGCTAGGTGGCAAAGTGGGTAGAGTGCTGGGTCAGGAAGACTTGAGTTCAAATCTGAATTCTGACACTCATTAAAGTGACGCTGGGCCATCTATTTAACCTTCTTTTACCTCAGATTCATCTATAAAATTATTTGTAGGATTTAGTTCCAGGAGGCAGCTGGGTAGCTCAGTGGATGGAGAGCCAGGCCTAGAGAAAGGAGGTCCTGGGTTCAAATGTGGCCTCAGACACTTCCCAGCTGGGTGACCCTGGACATGTCACTTCCCCTCCATCGCCTAACCCTTCCTGCTCTTCTGCCTTGGAACCAATATTGATTCTAAGATGGACGTGAAGGGTTAACAAATAAAATCAGTCCCTACATCCCCGGGTCCTGGGGATCAGATGAGCTGATTATAAAGTATTCAGCCCCGTGCCTGACCCACAGCAGACACCCTGTAAAGGTTAGATGTGTAGCTGAACTCTGTATCTTACGGAGATGGCGCATTATTCTTTGGGCGTCTATTTGTATAGAAAAGTCCTGCTCCATGTCTATATTATATAGCTGAGGGATGCACAGCATCTGGGCTATGAGATGTCCAGCCAGGCTGAGGACCGGAAAGGGTGGAATGTTTATGTCCTGGGTGCGGGGGGGGGGGCAGAGAACTGGGGAACGAGGGACCCCGAGGAAGCACTGGGAGCCAGTTTAGGGCAGGAAGGAGCCAGAGCTGGCTCTAGAGGGCTCCGCACTCACCTTGTATCCTGAAGCCTTGAGATGCAGCCCCCTCTTGGTGAGTGTGGATTTCATTCGAATAAAGAAGGACCGGTCAAGAAGGCCAGGCTGATTCCGAGGAGTGAGCACAGGAGGCCCCAGCTCTGGAGAAAGGGTTTGAGGGGAGGGTCAGAGAGACTGGACAGTGAGAGCCTCCTTCCCCAGTCCCCAGACTAAACGCAGACCTCCTCCGCTTCCTACTGTGGTCAGCGAGGGCTCCCACGTCCTGCAATCCCGCCCGGCAGACTCCTCAGAAACAAGGTCACCCTCCTGGGCAGTCACCCAAAGATTGGGCCGGTGCCATCTCACCCAAACCCAAATCCAGGGAGCTGCGAACTAGGGGCTGAGCTATGTGGTCATTCAGAGCAGTACCAGCACAGACAATCAGCATAGCCCATGATGCACTCACTGGAAAGTGTGCTACGTTTGGAGACAGAGGACTGAGTTCAAATCCTGATTTGCCTCTTCCTATATGCCTGTGGACAAGTCATTTAAGCCTCTTGGGCTCAGTTTCCTCATTTGTAAAATAAAGATGACGATGGATACCTGCTGTCCCGGGATCAAGGACATGAGAACTCTTACTGAGCAGACTACAGAGAGGAAAATGCCTTTTAGACCAAAGCTAAGCTGAGGGGAGGTGCTTTATGAGAAAGGAAGATGACGGGTTGGAGTAAAAAGGGGGATGAATTTGCAGCTCCAGGCAGATCTCTGCTTCTTACTAGCTGTGTGACTTTGAGCCTGTCTCTTCCCCTGACTGGCCTCAGTTTCCTTCTCTATAAAATGAGGGGATTGGATCATTGCATCTCTAAGGCTCCTTCCATGTTTAGATCCTTCCTATGATGCCCTCATCATAGAGCATCTTGGGCTCACTAGTTCCTTCTCCATGAGAGCTTTAAGCCAGAGGACTCCCATTTACAAAAATTGGACTTAATTCAGTACTCTGGATCACAAAGTGAAACATAGCCCAGACAATGCAGTCAGCGTCCCTCCCTTCCCTTGGGAAGGGCTCTTGGGGTGAGTTACCCGTCTCTGGGGCCTCAGAGTTGGAGGAAGCTGAGGAGGAAGAAGAGGATGAAGAGGGGCCATAGAGTGGTGCCCCAGGCCCAGGGGGTGGGGCCTTCAGCCCAAGCTGCTCCAGTACCTCCGAGTGGTCCCCGGGATGCACATAGTCAAATACGCTGCTTCCAGTCAGCTCCACCTGTGGGTGACAAGGGGGTTGGGGTAGGGAGGGGAATTTGGAGATGATCACTTGTTTGCCCTCTGAACTGCTGCAGGACAACAGTGGGGAAATGCATGGGTATGGGATAAAGGGGAATCCTTCCCCCGTCAGGCAAGGAGAGGAGAGAGTGGGAATATCATTTCATCTTCTGTGGAGACCCTCAGAACAAATCTCCTTCATGGTCCCACCCTCTGTGTCGCCTGCCCCCCACCCAGAGAACCCCTCTCTCCCTGGGGAATTGAATGTATTTTTTTAAGGAAAGGAGAAATGGATGCAGAAGGAATCGCTTCTTCTACATAGTCTGACTTCCCTCTCTTTCTGTCTTCTAAATGGACTTTGAAGTCCCTCCCCAACATTGAATAAGTGATGTAGAAGGAAGATGTCAGAGACAGGGGCCAGGGGTCCCCCACCAGGCCCTTGGGAGGAATAGGAAGAATGTCAAATAAAATATCTGGGGGCCTGGCAGGAGACACAGGACAGAAAGGCCTGGATGCCTTGGGAATGTGGCTGAAGAGAAGAGTCTGGGGGCTCTCAACACCCAAGTCTTAACTGGAAGGGAAGGGGCTGAGGTCCCCAAAACCTGGATCCATATGAGGGGAAGGGGGAGGCCAGGAGAAAGGACTGAATTCCCCCCAGGAAGAAGATAGGGCAATTCAGGGGTATGGTCGAAGCTCTGGATGCCTTCACCTCCCATGCTTACCTGAGAGAGGCCCAGATAGATGGAAACTGTCTCTGAGATGTAGAGAAACTTGCCCTCCTGGTTCAAGGCGAACACGAACCCGTCCAGTGACTGGGGTTTTGGGGAGAGACCTGGAGAGGTGAGCTAGGGACCCAGAGGGCTGGAGCACACCAGCTCCTCACCACCTCCTCCAAGGAGTCTTGGAGGTAGATGAACTACCCCATCAATGCCCCCCCCCTCCCACCATGGTAGACAGCTATTCTGGCTCTGAGGGCTCTGCTAATGAGGTTGAAAGTGAAGAGAAAGGGGTGAAAGTAGACCGGAAGAGGGACTTGGCTTGTCTCATCCTGCATTTGGAGGTTGGGGTGGGGAGAGGGAAAGCTCAAGGGTCCCTGGCAGGGGTGGGGACCTCACCTGAAGAATGTGGCCTCCCAAATGCTGTTCAAAGAGGTCAGTGAGGAAGGCAGAGCTCTCTCTCCTTCCAGGAGCGCCAGAGACTGAAGAAAGAGAGCAGGGGTGCAGTTTATCCATTCATATTTCTGGCTGCCTGTCCCCCTATCTCTACCATCTGGGTGCCCCATCACCCCTTACTACTTATTTAATCTTGGGCAAATCACAAAGCTTTCCTGGATCTTTGTCTCCTCAGTTTAGGATGAGACATTGGTTTAGAGGAGACCCGAAGCTCTTTTTAGTTTAGAATCCCATGATTCTCTGCCCTCAGTTCAAATTCTGTCTCTTTATTATCTGTGTCAGTGAACCCCTCCAAGCTTCAAATTCTTCCTATTTGAAGCAGAATCTGGGATGGGAGGCCCTTCTGGCTGGAAATCCCATTTTCTTGTGCTTTCTGAAGACGATGCTTCCCTTGTCTTTTACCTCCAGTCAGAGGAATTGCCAATGCTGTCTTCTGGGGCCAAAGCCCCTTTCTGGGGTTTGGTTAGGAAGTCCATTAGCCTAGGACATAGGCACACACACACACACACACACACACACACACACACACACACCCCAAACCACAGTGACACCCAGGCATGGATGCAATGGAAAGAACTTTTAACTTGGAAGGCTGGATTGTCTTGCCTCATCCTTTTGCTCTCGGTCTTTATTTTTTAAACCCTCACCTTCTGTCTTGGAATCAATACTGTGTATTGGTTCCAAGGCAGAAGATCAGTAAAGGCTAGGCAATGGAGATTAAGTGACTTGCCCAGGGTCACACAGCTGGGAAGGGTCTGAGGACAGATTTGAACCCAAGACTTCTATCTAGACCTGGCTCTCAATCTCCTGAGCCACCCAGCTTCCCCCTACTCTCAGTCTTAAGCCAGTGTCTCTGGGCCCTGCATTTCCTATCAAATGACCCATCATCCTATGATCTTGGGTCACTTGTACACTTGTCAGGCAAGGCATCAATTGAACACACTCAAAAAACTCCCCCAAACCAGACAGCCAGATATTAGGCAATTCACCCCCCAAATCGCCTCATTCTCCTCTCCCAAAGAACATGAGTAATTTCGCTATAGAGGCGCCAGGCAGTCACACCTTCTGCCGCTCCTGTCTTTGGGCTGCGGCTTTCAGGACCAAGGTCAGGGACCAGAGCCGAGAACCTGATGATTCAGAAACAATCACTCAAGAGAAAACCTCCCGTGAACCCGCGGCTCCCTGGCTCCCCCAAGAAGGAGAAGGTGCAAGGGGTCAGCAAAGCCTTAGTGATTGTCCAAGGCCAGAAGCCTCTTTTCCCCCAAACTGGAAGAGGGGTGAGGACAGGAGCAACGTCCTCACCAGCCTGGGAAAGGGATGAAATGAACTTCCAAAGGCGAGCTGCAATCTTTCAGGACACGATAGCTTTTCTGACGTGGAACCGAGGACTAAAGCAGCCTGTTCCCCAGTTCCCCAAAATTTACTATTTGGAAAGGGCCCAACAGCCTTTCCCTAGTCCCTCCCACCTCCCACCTAGATCTGGACCCAGCCCCCCCTTGCACTCTAGATCTTCCTGACTCTCATGGGACCTGAGTGTTCTCCCCTCACCCCCAATCCTCCTTCTACCAAGGCACTAACATTCCCCCACTGGTGGCCAGCTCCCTCCCCGGGCTCCCAGCCTGGGTGCAGCCGGCAGCAAACAATGCCTGGGGAGGGAGGGGGGGCCCAAGCTCCCAAGCTCACAAACAGCTCCCCCTGACAGACAGGGGAAACAATGCCTTCCCCGATAATTGTCGCAATTTTCTCTGTCATTTCCCTTAATTCTCTCATTTTTCCTTGCTGCAAATAACCCCTTGGGTCAGACAGAGCCCGCCTATAATTAAAAACGTTTAATGGGGGAATTAGAAAGCTGCTGGCGGGGAGCTGGGAGGAGGGAGAAGGAGGATCAGGTGCCTCCCCTTCCCCCAAAATAATTCTCCACTCCCAGTCCCAGACCTCTGCTCTTTTCCCAGGCACTGAGCAGGGGAAGGGCATCTCCTGGGAGGTGTCCAGGTCTCATTTCTCCCTCCCCAATTTATCCTTTTCTGTCTTCCCAAATCACTCTTCTTCCCCACTCCCCAATTGGGTATCCTCCCCTCCCAGTTCACACCCACACTTTTTTTTAATCTCCAACCCACCCCTCACTCCCACCTCATCCCGTCCTCCTAAAATCCCCTCCTTACTCGATTCTCAGCTTCACTTATTCCTTGCTCTGTCCCCCACTGACATCTCTCCTTGCTCTCCCAGGCCTTCCTGCTCCCCTTATCTCTGCTGGGTCCCCTCAGGCCTCTCCTACCACCATTTTTATCTCCACAATTTCACTGCTCCCATCATTCCTGTAGAACTGCCCTCACTTCTCTCCCCAACTCCTTTCCAACTTGTCTCTTCTTCCCCAAATACCCCACTTCTGTTTCCAACCTGCCATATTCTGATTTCTCCCAGAGTTCCACTCTCACTTTCAATCCCCAGCTCCTCTTTCTTTGCCTAGACAATCCCCAGATATACCTCTGGCCTTCCATCTACCTACACCTGCCCATTCCCCTTCTCTCTGCACTCCCCCATCTCTTTTCACCATTTCCAGAATTCCAATATCTATCCCTTTTCCAACTCTCTCCACCTTCCTCAACTACTGTCCATTCCTCTGTCTCCCCACATCTATTCTCTCCCCTTCTATTTTATTCTTCTTCCTTTTGCTCATTCTCGACCTTACAACTCTTTTCCTCCCTTCCCTGACTAACTTCCCAATCTTTTCCATTCCTATCACTTCCCTTTCCCCCAGATTCTCAACCCACCCCTTCCAGGAATGGACTTGGATTGTGGTACATCTCAGGTTCAGATACCTCCTTCCCCATTTACTAGCTATGAAATCTTGCTTGTAAAATTGCATAAGCTCTTGGAGTCTCACTTTATTCCACTATAAAATGCAGATAATAATGTAGCCTACTTCCCAGGGGGTGTTAAGAGGATGAATGGAGATATTATATAAAATGATTTGTGCACCTTCAAGTGCTGTATGTATATACGTTTTAGTAATTATTATTGTTATTTCGAAGACCCCACTTCCTCCCTATTCTTGCCCACGCCCATCTCATCCACATTTTATAACAAAAATAACTTGGATTCATCTCGATGCTTTGCAAAGCATTTTACAAATATGATCTCATTTGATCCTCATGGCAACCCTGGAGGTAGCTGCTGTCTCTGTTTTACACATGAGGAAACTGAGGCAAACAGAGGTTAAGTGACTTACTCAGGGTAACAAACTAGGTCAACTTTGAACTCAGGTCTTCTTGACTCCCAACACTTTATCTTCTGTGCCACACATATGCCTCCAGCTATGATAAATTTTCCCAGAATCTTCCCCCTCACACTTTTCAATCTCCCCACTCCTGAACTTGTTTTTTTTCTTTTTTGCTACTCATTCCTTTTTATGAAGTCTCTTTGCTTCCTTGCTCTTACCATCCTCTCCCTAACTTTTCTCCCCCAGATCCTCCCTTCCTTGCCCTCCCTTGTTCTCCCTCCTGTCTCCACCTCTCCATCAGCTAAGCTCATTCTTCTCAATATTTTACCCTCACTTCCCTCTGTCCTCAGACCCTGAAAGGATCCAGACAGGTTGGATATAGGTTGAATAACAAACACCCGGTGTGAGTGAGTGGACATGGAAGGAGGAGCAAGTAATGAGCCCCCTCTCCAGAGATAACAGGGCTAAAAGGTTAGAGCTGGAAAATGCCTCAGAGAGCACCTAGTCGCTTCATTGATGGGGAAAGTGGAGAGGTGGATGAGTTAGCCCAAGGTCATACAGGTGGTAAATGGCAAAGCTCAGGTTCCCACTCAGAACCTGTGACTCCAAGCCAGGGCTCTCTCCATTTCACCACACTGCCTCTGAGCAAAGGAGTCCACTCCACCAAGGACCTAAGCATCCAGAGGGCTCAACCTCTCTTTCCCTGTCCTAGCCCCTCCAATCCTGCCCATTCTGCTCCAGATTAAGAAGTGGAGGGAGGGTCTCTGAAGACAATCAGACACTCCCCCTGTCTCTGTGCTTGAGTAGGGTGGCTAGGACAAGGCAGAAGTAGTCTCAGTGTCTGGAACCCAGCTCCCTCACAACAGTACAGGGCACACTTGGTATTCCTCTCGCTCCCTCTGGCTTGTCTCCACCACAGCCGGCTTGGGGATGGGAGCTGCATCTTTAAGGAGGCTCAGCTTTCCCCACTTCCCCCAGAAGGGGTGTACTCAGATACCAGAGTCTTCCTGCTTTTGGGGACAGATAGCAAGGGGAACTGAGATGGGGCACTGGGATGCCTGGGTCCTGCCAGCTGCAAGGACATGGAGCTGGCAGCACATTTACCTTCACCCCCCCAACTGGGGGGAGGGGTGTATGGTGATGGCAGCCAGCTCTGAAGATCTCAAAGCATTTTTAGCCACTCCCTCTACCTACCATTCTCCCCCCTCCCATTCCTTCCCCCTAAGAGACTGCAGGGTTGGAGGAAGGACAGTGACCTGCCCCAGAAGTCAGAGAAACGTGTTCAGATTGCAATGGAGAGGAAGAATATTGTCAATTTCTTCTTTCATCTTGTCTCTCCGATATGGTGACCCTTTTTCAGAAATAGGACCCTCCCCATTCCTCTAAAAAAAAAAAGCTAAGAGATATCTGAGAAATCCATCCTGACTAGATCAAAGGATTATGAAACTGAGGTTCAAAAGGGAAAGGACTTGTCCAAGGTCACACAAGGAATCGGTCAAAACCAGAACCCAGGTCAGGTGACTCTCAAACCAGGATTTAATTCTCTAAAGCAATCTATTACTGTTCTCTCCTTCCTCCCCCCTCCTCCCACATTTACTTTAGGTCAGGGAAAGGGAAGGAAACAGGGACAGAGAAAAGGGAGACTGAGGGATAGAGGAGAGAGATTCAGAGAGAAGGGAGACTGAAGGATGGAAGGGAAACAGCTGGGGGAGGTGTGTGAAATAGGAGAGGCTGTGGGGCAGAGAAGAAAGGGAGGAATGAGTGATAGAGAGCAAAGAGACTGAGGGATAGAGGGAAGAGAGCCACAGAAAGAAGGGAAATAGAAACAGAAGCTGAGGGACAGAGAGAGGGGAGGCTGAGGCATAAAAGGGAGATTAAGGAATAGAACAAGGAGAGATAAGGAGGGTATAGGCACACCTGAGAGACAGAGAGGAATCTGAGGTGCAAAAAAAAAAACAGAAAAGGTGGAGACAAGGGGAGGCTAAAGTATAGAGGGAGGAAGGGAGAGAGAGATCTGAGGAATACAGAGGAGAGGCACTGATTGGCAGAGGGGACACTAAGGGATAGAAGGAGAAACTGAGGCAAAGGGAGAGGAGAGCCAGAGACATAGGGAACTGAGGAATAGGGGGTGAGAGTGAGCTATAGGGAAAAGGCTAGACTAAAGGATAGAGAGAAGAGAGAATGAGAAACAGGAGACTGTGACAGAGGTGGGGAGACTGAGGTACCCCGAGGAGAGAGAGAGAGGCCCAGGGCCTGGGAATTAACATCTCCATCTCTCCCCCTTCTCCCCTTTCCCTGCTGCCTGTTGCACCAACGAGCCTAATTGCAGGCACATTAAGTCACATTGGCCTCCTGGAGAGCTGGGGGTCGGGTGGAGTGAGGCTGCCGGTAAAAGGAGGCTTCTTTGAAGCCAGCTTTCTCGCTAGACTCCCTGTGGTCCCAGAGCTGAAAGGTCGCTCGTTTTACCCTTTCCGCTCCCGCCTGAATTTTTCAGGTCTTGGATTCTCGGAGCCTGCAGCTTCTCTCGCCCAGAGCCTCACCCTCCCTTCCCAGGAGAAATTCCCACCCTTCCCCCTTAAGATCCTGGTCTCCGGCAGCAGTCAGAGGCAGGTCTATCGACAAAGGGGGAAACTGAGCTGCAGAAGAGCCCGAGCAAATCGGGGACTCTAACTGGGGTAGCCTGACTCCGAGCCCCGCCAGCCCCTGGCATCCCGGAGTGTGCACACTGTAGGTGGGGAGCGGGAGGAGGACTCTCTCCCTCAGAAGACGAGGATGGGGACCAGAGAGCTCGGCCTTAGAACGTCAGGGACCTGTCCTGGACCTTCTTTGTGATCTTGGGCAAGTTCCAGGCCAGCTGACGGTCTCAGTTTCTCTCTGTGAAATGGGAGCCTTGAACTGGATAACGGTTCTAGAAGGTCGCTCAGGCTGAGAAACTGGGCATCCACTCCTTCCACCAGGAAGCCAGAACTCCTGGGTCCTCCGGAGCTTAGGGGTGGGTGGGGGAAGCCAGAAAAAGAGCCCAGGCGCCCCTCCCTCGCCCGCGCTCCCCCTCCCCCGGCTCCTGGAGACAATAGACAGATGTTTATCCGGATTTCCAAGCGCACGCTCGGCGGCGGCTAATTCCCGGGTGGGTAATGACTGTAATCAGTGCTCGCGGTAATGCCGGATTCTCTAGGCGCTGGTTAATTTGCGTAATTACAGCCTTGGAAGCCGCATTATTTAAATGGCGATTTATCGCGGGCCTAATCAATGCTATTTTCTCGGCCCCCCACCATCCCCTCCCCTCCCCTCCCCTCTACTAGGTGGTGTGGGAACCCGGGGCTCGGCCGGGCTGGGATTCGAGCGCCTGGGGCCGCCGGAAGGATTTGTGCTCCTGGCGGATTCCTCTGCCCACATCGCCGGCCCGATGGAGCCACAGTTGGCCGCCCAGTTCCAAGCAGCACTCCACTCCCAGGGTGAAAGAGAAGCCGAAACTTCTGGGTCCCGTTTGTCCCACGGCAGAGTCGGGCACTCGGGAGCCAGGGTTCCTTGGGGGATACTGATGGGCTGAGAACTCAGACCCTGGGCGCTCTCCTGGGCTTCTGGGGCCTTCAGACCTGCGCCATGTCCTCCTGTCATGGCTGGACTCAGATGAGGGCTTTCCTTCTGGGAGACGCTCGGCCTGTACTCCTGGGGCTGGGGCAGGGCCAACAGGGCCTCCCCCCTCGGAAGGGCTGGCCAGAGGGATGCTAGGGTGCTGTTTGTCCTTCCTACTCTCTACTACCCTCTCTGGGCCGGGTCCAAAGACCCTAGGGATCCCTTTGTCTTTGGGCACAGGGACCCCAGGGGGCTCCTTCCCCATCTCTCAGGGAGGTCAAAGAAGCCCGGGGTGCTCTCTTTCCTCTTCCCCCACATACTTGGTCCTCCTTCCGAGTCTAGGGGCTCAGATCCTGGTCCCTTCCAGGTTACCTGGTGCTGGAGACAGGTCGGCTCGGGGTGGAGTCCAGGGTGGGTCCCCGAGGGCTGCGAAATCCCGCAGGCGGAGGTAGGTGATGCTGAGCCGCACGATGGACGCCTTGTCCAGCTGGCTCGTGATGGCGCTGGGCAGGGGCAGCGTCTTCGCCAGCTCATAAAATTCGAAGTTCTCTTTGCCCCGGCGGGAGCGGGCCGCATTCCGGGACTTCTCCTTCCGCAAGGCCTGCAGACTGCAGGGGCGGGTGAAGGATCACCACCGGCCCCTGGCCCTCCTTCCGGGGCCCAGAAGTGGGCCTCTCCGGGGAGGAGACCCTGACTGGGGACCCGGAATGCGTCTGGTGTCGGGGAGGCCCCGGGAAGCATTCCAAATGAGAGAGGACAGAACCCCAGAGGGAATCCCTCCCTTTAGGCTGCGGGGCCAGAACAGGGCGGGGGGACACTCTTAGGGCGTCGAACCAGAGCCCCGAGTAAGAGTTTTCCCGTCTAGAGTCGCGGTCAGGACACCGGGGGACAAAGCTGAATGGAGGCGCATTGAGTGCTAAGAGTTTGACCCTCCAGAGGACCGGGACAGAACTCGGGGTGAACATTCTCCGTGGGAGACAACAGAATCCTGAGTGAGAATCCCACCTCTGAGGGGGTGGGTACGGAACTCTGGGGGAGAATCCCTACCTAGTGCTGGGAGGGGCCTCAGGGAGAGGCGGGTCTTGCTCACCAGGGCACAGGCGGGGCTTTGACCAACAGGCCCTGCAGGAAGTCCCACTCGACGCTGACGCACTTGACCTCGCTTCCTGAGAAGGGGGCCGCCATTTCTGCGCCCCACAGCCTGGCTGGGGCTTGGGTGGACTCAGAGCGGGGGGCGGGATTCAGGGTCCTGGGCACCTGCAGTAGGAGGAGAAAGCAGTAGTTAGGACCCATCAGGAACCCAGGAGTCCCCAGCTAGCCGCTGCCTTATTCCCTCCCCCTCCAAGCACAAGCTGAAAGAGGCAGTGTTGGGGGGAGGGGAGGGCGGCGCTCAGGAGCTCCCGAACTCAGGCCTCCGCTGAGTTGTGAGCCCTCGAGGTTCAGAGGCCAGAACGTGATTAGCCTTGAAAATGGCCTTCCGCAGCTCACGGCCTCAGTCTCCCCCTCCGGAGGACTACGCGCCTGCAACCCCATTCCACCTGGGAATGGTCGAGGTGTCGAAGGCGCTGGGCTTTTCCTTGGACCTGCCACCCCTTCCAGCCCCCAGGCTCCAAGGACTCCAATAGCCCCGACTCGCACCTTCCCCGGATCCCCTAGTCCTCTTCTTCCTCCTCCTCCTTCTCCTCCTCCTCCTCCTCCCTAACCAGGCGAGTTTCTCTCTCCGAGACCCAGGCGGCTCCTCTCCCCGCAAGCAAGCCCGCGTGGGGCCGCCAGCGCGCGCGGACGTGCCCAGCCTCCCAGTCCTCAGCCGCCCGCGCCGGGCCGGCTCCCGCATACCAATGGGGGCTCACGCGGCGCGCATACGGATCGGGACCGGCCCGCGCCCTGCATACCAAGCGACGACCCCGATAGAGCAGGCGGCGGGAGCTGGGGCTTTGGCAAATGGAAGGGGAGCCACTCATCCCAGGACCTAGACGGCCCAAGCCTCCCACCCTCCACCCTGGAGCTCCAGCCAGCTGTATTCCCCTCCCTGCCAAGTGTTCTGCCACCCCCTTACTGCCCGGATTTCCACCCTCTCTCATTTCTCCTTGTCCTACTGCTGCCCTGGGGAGATCTCGAACCTGAAGGGGGGGGGGGGCGAAGGGAAGACACCTGACCTCCTTCGTGGGGTCTCTAATTCCCACCCCCACTGCTGTCTCGAGAGAAAGCCACGTGTCGTGGGCACAGCGACTCCAGCCCCTCTCCCCAAATCCCTCCACCCCCCTCCCCGTCCTTTCCCCCTAGGACTTCCTTAGGCTCCCTCGCAGTGAGTCTCCTCAGGATCTAGGAACGCCTTGCCTCCTTTTCCTCCAGGGCAAGATGTCCAGCCCCCTCCCTCTTCGGTCTCCGCCTCTGCAAGGACCAAGGCGGCCGAGCTCGTCTGGCTCTCAGACTCTGTGTTCAACCGCTCCCCTTCTTCCCCTCGACCCAAGCGTCCAGCCTCCAAACGTCTTGAGGACCGAGGTGGCTGTGCTCCTCTCTTAGACTTCTCAGAGCTGAGTTGTCTAGACCCCCCCTTTCCCTAGAACCCAAGTGTCTGGGTCCCCTCTCTTAGCAGCAGCGAAGTGTCCCGGTCCCCTCTCTCCCTGTGACCCAGACT
Organism: Monodelphis domestica; assembly: GCF_027887165.1. Lineage (NCBI taxonomy): Eukaryota > Metazoa > Chordata > Mammalia > Didelphimorphia > Didelphidae > Monodelphis > Monodelphis domestica. The sequence goes on from NC_077230.1 coordinate 420,376,463, forward strand.
TCTGGCTTCCCTCTCTGCCCCGGACCCAAGTGTGCAACTGGCTGCCCTCCTCCAGCCCTTCCCCTGGAATTACCCGGCTCCATGGCAGTCGCCCGCCTCTGGCTCGGTGTCCCGGGGGGCTCCGGATGCAGCGCTGTATCGGTCCGGCCAAACAGGGAGGCTGGGGGCCGCTCCATAGGCCCTAAGGCTCCCGCCGGGTCCCGCGGAGCTCGGGATGTGTTCACACCCCGAGCTGGCACCAGGGCTGCTTCTCACATGGAAAGCCTTGGACATCGCCAGCTGCCGGGCTGGGCGGGGTTTCCCAGAGCCCCGCCCTCAGGAGCCCTAAAAGCCCCATTACCTCCTCCCCCGACGAGAACCCCCTTCCCCCAAACCCGCACTGTGTCAAGCTTCACAGCAGAGGAACGCCCCCTCAGGTTCCTCCCATTCAAGTATCAAGGAGGCTTGCCTCCCACAGAACGTCTCTAAACCCCCTTCACTTTCTCAGATGCCTGGGGTCCCCCCAGAATATCCCGGAGTCTGCCCCCTCCAAACAGAGGCCTCCTCCACACAAGTCTGATTCCCTGAAGCTTCTCCTCTCTCCAAGAGCCTCTGAGTCCTCATAAAATGTCTTTGAGCCTCCCAAAGAACGACCCTGAGTTCCCAGAGCAAGTCCCAGAGCATTCTCCCCTCATGGAACCTCCTTGAAAACCCCCATTAAAAAACCCCCAAACCAACTCTCTGAGCCCTCAGAGCACCGGAGCATCTTTGACCCCCCTCCAGCGTCCCTGAAGTCTAGCCTCTCCCTTCATAAAAAGTCAGAGCCCCTCAGCATCCTTCCTCTCTTCTCGTCAGCCCAGTAGAATCTCATTGCTAGTCTACAGCTAGCCCCTGTAAGGGCCAGACACCAGGGGGTGAGGCCCCTTTCCAGACTCCCACCCCGAAAATACCTCAAAGTCCCACACTCGGCCCCCTAATCTCAGAGACCCCACTCCAGTCTCTCCTCGCCTCTGGGAAATTCAGACCAGCTCCTTCGGTCCCAGGGAAAGTCGAACCTTTCCAAAGGAAACGAATGGCTTGGAGAGGTGGGCGCTGTCCAAGTGCTGAAGCCTTCCGCCTGGAACCGAAGGGCAAGGATAGGTAGCTATCCTCTTGGTACCCTGAGAGAGACAGTCACGGATGGCAATTCTGCCACTTGTAACACGACAGGAGTAGAGATGGGCATTCTATTTTGTAAGGTCTAGTCTCCCAGCTCTGTAATCTGTAGGTTGTAAAGACCCTCCCAGCTGTGACGATTTCTGTTTTAGGGTATTATCCCCCTCCTCTCCCCAGCTCTGACCTCTAGTCTTAGGGCTCTCTCAGCTCTGACATTCTTGGTTCTGAGATCATTAGGGTCTATGAGGCTAACCTTCATGGTCTGAAATCCTTTCTGGGAGATTCTTTTCAAAGCGAGTGGCCAGAAAGAAATCTTAGTAGGAGATTACAGAGCCATATGCCTAAATAATCACTCAGACTCTCAAATTTTGGCTCGTGCTCTCTCTCTCTCTCTCTCTCTCTCTCTCTCTCTCTCTCTCTCTCTCTCTCTCTCTGTCTCTCTCTCTGTCTCTCTCTCTCTCTCTCTGTCTCTCTCTGTCTCTGTCTCTCTCTCACTCACTCTTCCCCCCTCAATATCATGTCCTCTGTAGCCCAATCCTCACAGTTCTTGCCTCCAGGTTGTTCCTTGGCCCCTCCCCCAGCTACCCCTCTCTCCCAAGTGTCTCAACTTGATGAGCTATCATCATAAGGAGAGGTAGAGGAGGAGACTTCTGCTTGGCCTTAGGAGGCAAGACCAGGAGAAATGATAATAATAGGTAATATTTTCTATAATACAAGTTTGCAAAGCCCCCTATATATGTTATCTTATTTGAATCTCACGGCAACCTGGGGTGGGTGTTATTGTGATTCCCATTTTACAAATGAGGAAACTGAGGCCCAGAGACGCTAAGCGACTCACCCAGTGTCACAAAGCTAATAAGTGTCTGAGGCCATATTTGAACTTAGATGTTACTGACTTCTGTTGAGAAGATTCTTGTTCAGGTACAGGTTGGACTGGAGGGCATCTCGGTTCTTCCTGCCTTTGAGGTTCTGCGAGTGAGTGCCCTGCCCCAACTCTCCCTCCTTGACCAACTTTTGTTTACTAGTTCTGACCCTCAGCTGCCTAACTTACCCAGAGAAGGAATGGAATCCAGATACCTACCACTTACGTGGTATAGCTCTGGTGTGAGCTGGGGATCCGTGTCTCTCTACCCAGAATCCCAGCGGGTTAATGAGATTAGTCTTTTCTGAGCCTTCAGAACTAGAGCTTCCTAATCTCTCCCCTCTGGAGCCTCTAAATGTCTAATTCACTGGAGTAATGAGGGGGGAACAGGGCACAGCCTTCCTTTGTATATTCGATGACAAGATCCTGGATCTTAATATGGCTCAGAAAGACCTGAATTCAAATCCTGATTCAGACATTTATTAGCTGGGTGATCCTGGACAAGTCACTTCACCTCTCTGCCTCAATTTCATCATCCGATGAAAGGAGATAATAATGGGATCTACCTCCCAGAGTTTTTATGAGGATCAAATGAGATATCAATTGTAAAGTGCTTTGCAAAGATTAAAGAGCTCTATGAATTCCAGCTATTATTATTATTATCATCATCATCATCAACATACCTGGGTTCTGACTAGTGACTTTCCTCTATAGGCCTCAGTTTTCTTACAGTGATGAAATGGTAAAATAAGGGTTTTAATTAGAATTAAAATCAGAGGCCACATAACATGGCAGACCCTGGGTTCAAATGTGGACCCAGATACTTCTTAGCTGTGTGACCCTGGGCAAGTCACTTAACCTCCACTGCCTAGCCCTTACCACTCTTCTGCCTTGGAACCACTATACAGTATTGATTCTAAGAGGGAAGGGAAGAGTTTTTAAAAAACATAATTGGTAAACATTTAACAAAAGAAATAAAAAGAAAATAGAGTACAGATCATCATATGTGATTTTCTAAGAAGGGGGCATCTGCAGAGATCCTTATATAAGGTTTAGTGGGTCCCATTACTATTGGAGTTTCACTGAAATTGAGTTGAGTAGACTAGATGATCTCTGAGTCCCCCATCCCCTCTAGGACTTATTTTTTAACCCCTCACCTTCCATCTCAGAATCAATACTGTGTATTGGTTCCAAAGCAGAAGAGCAGTAAGGGTTAGGCAATGGGAGTTAAGTGACTTGACCAGGGTCGCACAGCTAGGAAGTGTCTAAGGCCATATTTGAACCCAGAACTTCCCATCTCTAGACCTGGCACCCTTTTCACTGAGCAACCCAGTTTGCCTCTTGTCCATGACTCATGACCCTCCTTTATTTTTCTTTTTTTTTAAAACCCTTACCTTCCATCTTGGAATCAATACTGTGCATTGGTACCAAGGCAGAAGAGTGGTCAGGGCTAGGCAATGGGGGTTAAGTGACTTGCCCATGATCACACGGCTGGGAAATGTCTGAGGTCACATTTGAACCCAGGACCTCCTGTCTCTAGGCTCTCAATCCACTGAGCTATCCAAATGATGACCCTCCTTTAAATGCAGCTACACTGAGTGAGTTCTTTTCTTCACTTACAGACCCCCTCTCCGTCAATTCTCTCTCAATTCAATTTAGTTCAGCAAACATTAAGCACCGACAATAGGTGAGATTGTAGTCTAGGAAATGGGCATCCCAAGAGAAAAATAGTATCTTCCCTGTAGGAGTTTGGTGGGTGGAAACAACATGTAAACAGATCAATAAAAAACAGGGTAATATGAAAGAGAGAAGGGAGGAGGAGGAGGAGGAGGAGGAAGAGGAAGTTCAAGGAAAGCTTCAGGGAGGGATTTGTACCCAAATAGTGCCTTGAAGGGAAGAATTCTACATATGGTGAGGAAGGAGAGCTGGCATGAGGGACAGCTTTTGCAAAGATCCAGAGGCAGGATAGGGAATATTTATCTCAGAGAACAATAGAAGGCCAGTTTGGTAATAACACAGTTTGTGAAGAGGAGTCCTGTGAATGAGGCTGGATTTTGTCTTATAGGCAATAGGGAGCTACTGATGGTTTTGGAGCAGAGGAGAGACCTGATCAAATGTGGACCATAGGAAGATTATTTTGGCATCCTTCAAAGCTCGGCTCATGCATCATCTCCAGTGGGAAAATTTTCCCACTTCCCTTAGCCAACAGGGTTCACTTTCTCATCCTCAGATGGACATTTACCTGTTTCCTTGTGGCATTCCCTGGTGGAATGCATATTCCAATGCACATTTAGGACAAGGACTGTCTCATTTTTGTCGCTGAATCTGCAACACCTGGCACAGTCCCCCCGGTTCAGAACTGCCACTTAATAATTGCTTGTTGTTGTTAATTGACCACTGTGGGGAGGATTGATTGAAGAGATTAGAAAACCAATGAAATCAGTACTACCTAGCCCAGAGGTAATGGAGGCCTGAACTATGGCAGTGGCTGGAGAAATAGAGATGAGGGGACACACTGGAGATGTTGTTGAGATAGAACTGCCGAGATTTGGTCTCTGGATGATGATGAGGGCAGAAGAATCAGAGGATTCTGATGTTGTGTGCCTGGGGGATGAGAGTATGCTCAGTAAAGCTTGAGCTGGTATTCCCTTGGCTCCAGGCAGTCATAGCTCTCCCCCACATGGACTGGGAATTCCAGTGCCTGGACTCACCTCCTACAGGGTTCCGGAGTCCATCTCTCTCCCTAGGACAAGCCTCTTTCCCAAGTTGCCCTCCCTGAAATTCCTAAGGAAACATGCTTATTCCTTCTGCTCCTTCCCCCTCTACTAACTTAGCTCCATTCTTTCTTCACCCAGAAATCCTTTTTCTGACCCCAAATACCCCCCCTTATTCTCCAAGATAAATGGGAAGGAATTCACAGAACTTTAAAAAATAGGATCTGTAGCATGTACCATCAGAGCTGGAAGGGACAGTCAGATCACGCAGTCCAACCTCTTCATTTCACACAGGAGGAAACCAAAACTAGGTGACAGGCTCAGGGTAACCTAGGTACTAACAAAACAGATTTCTTGACTTGGAATCCAAGGAGCAAACCCTCTTTCCATGGCACCCTGCAACCTCTAATAAGACCTGGATTTGAAGTGAACACGTTACTTATTATCTCTGAGACGGCTGACCAGTTCTAGTCTTTTTGGGATCCTGTTTCCTCTTCTTGAAAATGAAGGGGATTGCCTTAGATCATCTCTATAGTTCTTTTGTGGTCAAGATTCTATGACCTACTCAAGTTCCAGGCCCTACTCTCTTCCCTCCCACCCCACGTTCCTCCAGTGACTCTGCTTTTTCATAGCCCATCACCCTCACTCCCTTCACAGAAGGCTTCTTCAGATGCATGTGGGCACAAGGCTCTTTCCTGTTTACAAAGAAGTTTCCCAGCCATTATCTTGTTTGATCCTTAAAACATCTCTGTGACGGAAGTGAGGAAATTACATTGCAAACTGTGAAGCACTTGATAAATCTGAGTTTTTGATCTTGTCTCTGATGCTAATGCTGTTTGTGGCAGAGAGATCCTATGAAGAACTCGATAAGATCGTCTAAATCAAATCAGTAATCCCTTCGATACTCAGTCACTTCAATGCAGATGTGGGAAAAGGAAAAGATGGGGAAAGAAACAAATGGGTAAGTGTGGGTCAGGACAAAACCAAATCTACAATGACTTGTAGATTATACAGAAACTCCATGGTCCTATGCAAAGTGCTCAGCATTATGCAGTGGTATTATTATTATTAGCACCAACTGATACTACAAAAGATGGCACTGATTATATTTTAACAAGAAAAGACATTCTTGGTATGGGAGTTATCTCTGAGTCAGCTGTCTATGTATCATGAATCATGGACTGAGTTAGCAGCTCTAAGATAAGAATTTGCAAAAAATGAAAACAATTCACACATACAAAATAGGAAGAATAATGAAAAATATGACATATAAGTAAAAATATTTAACTCTGAGTTATTTAGACAAGTAATTGAAAATAAAAAAAATGAGAAATGGACAACAGACACGACATTGACACCAACTATAATCATTTCATTCAGAAGTTAAACCAGTGTAAATGAATTGCTAGACCAGAGAAAGGCCAAAAGAACTGAGGAAGTGCCTCAGTCAGCAAATATTTGACTTATTTGCCAAATGGAAAGAGAGATCACAGTGAGAGGCAACACCAGGGAAGAATATAACCTCATTTGTAGAATCTCTTGAAAGAGGTTGATGAATGGTTATGAACGGTATCATCTCAGGAAGGACAGAGGGATATCAGAGGGTAAAACCGATTTAAAGAAAGCTTGGCAAGACATCCAACTCTACTAAGATGCCAGAGGGCATCTGAGGATGAAAATGGCAGACAACAAATAGAACATGGAAAAGATCTGCATCCCACAACCATTTCTCAGTCAAGGATAATTAAACCATCGAACTTGGATCCCAGCATCATAGCCCCTTAGAGGAAGCACACATAGATCTCATGAGAATAAAGATGGGAAAAGCATCTGGATGGGATCAAATATAAATGGGGAGAAAATGTGCTAGAGTTAATTCAATTGTAAGGGATTGATATACAAAGTATCTGAAGGACAGGAAGATGCTAAAGTTATGGAAGAAATCTCAAAACATTTATGCTGAAAAAGGTAACCCAAAGAACACCAGCAACTTTCTACTGATATGTCTTCTTTTCCATAGAGACAAAATCTCTAGGTAAGTCATCTTTACTCAAATATAGAGCATCTTGCATCAGTCCTTTAGAAGAGACAAGGAGGCTTTTCCCCAGTGATATGCGACCATTTGCCTCATTAAAAAAAAAAACAACAAACACCCTTCCCTTCCATATTAGAATCATATAGCCCATATCACTGATCTGAGAATCTAAGACAGAAGAGCAGTAAGGGCTAGGTAATGGAGGTTAAGTGACTTACCCAGGGTCACACAGCTAGGAAGTGTTTGAGGTCAGATTGGAACCCAGGACCTCCCCTCTCCAGACATGACTTTCTATCCACTGAACCACCACTAACTGCCCTGCCATTTGCCTCAACTTTACCCTCTCACAGCACAAGTTCTGATTATGCTTATTATTTGTTGATTACAAAAAAGCACGCAGTATGGTAGAACAGACGCGCCTTCCAGGCTCTTTTCCCACAAGACGGTCTATTTGGAATTCCTCAGGAGATGTAACAACAGAAACAACCCTGTTCAGTGACCCTCTGATAGAGACTTTGGGGCGAGGAGCTGAATGCTCGTCAAAGTATTTCAGGCTGCAGGAGGGGCTCCCTGGGCGGCTCACAGCATCCAGATGCTCCTGCCTGCATCAGGGCCCACCCTAGACCTCGTGAGGCCCCAGAGGGGATCCCAGAGGAGTCGGTCTGTCCATCCACACAGAGACGGCCAAATGGGAAAAGAAGGTCTGTTGCTCTGATTTCAGCACATATGTGAAGACACCCTGCAGAGTGCGTCCAGCAGAATGCAGAGAGGCTTCCCAGGCACTGCGATGGACTTAGGAAGACCTGAGTTCAAACCCTGCCTTGGACAGCTTATTAGCTGTGTAGACTTGGCAAGTCACTTTGACTCAGTTTCTTCAGATGTAAAACTGGGATAATAATAGCATGTAGCTCCTAGGGTTGTCATGAGGTTCAAATGAGATAATTTTAAAATACTCTGCAACTCTTACTAATAGGAATAATAAAGCTCACATTTACATAGCATTTACTATGTGCCAGGCACAGTGCAAAGTATTATGATCTCATTTGATAAAAGAGTATATGAATGCTAGTTACTACCACCACCACCACCACCACTACCACTACTACTACTACTTGTTGTAGTAGTCTCTCGGTGATCGAGAATGACTATTGTCTTTGTGCAGTTTCATCTACAGTGTACCCTCATGTGACTTTGGAGTCCAAAGGCTGAGGCACACAGTTTGTGGCACACGGGGCCTGGGACGCCAGTTGTTACGGGAGGTGCGGTTGTGGCCTGGTGTCGGCATTCACGCGCAGCGGCAAGACGTCGACGTCGCTCATCTTCAAAGGTGGTGGCTGCATGGTTAATGTGGGTTCGCCAGCTGCTTCTGCCAGAGGCAGCGAGTTCTAGTTGCTTTGGTGTCATGCCAGCCCACTTCAAGTTGGACTTGAGCTGATCCTTGTATCTTTTCTTTGGTCAGTCTTGTTTCCTGAGTCCAGCTGACAGTTCACCGTAGAATACCTGTCTTGGTACTCTCTGTGGGTCCATGCGGATGACGTGTCCAGACCATTGTAGCTGGGTTCTGAGGACCAGGACTTCGATGCTGGTGGAGTTGGCTCTGTCGAGGACTTCCTGATTGGTGATTCGGTCCTGCCATTGGATCCTCATGAGTGACCGGAGGGAGCGTTGGTGGAATTGCTCCAGCTGTTTCATGTGCTTCTGGTACAGTGTCCATGTCTCACAACCGTACAGGAGTGAGCTGAGGACCACTGCGTTATACACTTTGAGCTTCGTTGCAGTGCTTACACTGCTGTGTTGGAGGACTTTGGAGCGCAGCCACCCGAGTGCCTGGCTGGCCTTTTGGATCCTGACATTAATCTCGTGGTCTAGGGACCCGTCGTTGGCGATGGTGCTGCCCAGGTACTTGAAAGTGTTGACATTAGTAAGCTGCATGCCATCGATTGTAATGCACGGCTGGTTAGTTGGCCTCCCTGGTGCAGGTTGGAACAGCACTTCTGTTTTGCTGAGGCTGATAGTCAGGCCAAACAGTTTTGTTGCGGTGGAGAACCTGTCCACAATGGTTTGGAGATTATTTTCTTGGTGGGCCATGAGAGCACAGTCATCTGCAAAGAGAGCTTCCAGGATGAGTCTCTCTGTTGTCTTTGTTTTTGCGGTCAGGCGGCGAAGGTCAAATAGTGAGCTATCCAGTCGGTATTTGATGTAGATGCCCAGATTTAGATCCATCACAGCATGTCATAATACTTGGGTGAAGTATAGGTTGAATAGTACCGGAGTGAGGACACAGCCTTGTTTCACGCCATTGGAGATGTTGAAGTGATCGGAAGTCTCTCCACCAGATAGGACTTCTCCTGTCATGTCAACATGAAAGAGCTGGATCAGTTTGACGAATTTTGCTGGGCAACCGAGCTTGCTAAGGATCACCCACAATGCGTCCCTGTTCACTGTGTCGAATGCCTTTGTCAGGTCTATGAAGACAATGTAGAGACTCAGGTTCTGCTCAAGGCATTTTTCCTGCATTTGCCTCACTGTGAAGACCATGTCATGTCGATGGTGCTGTGATCTGGTCGGAAGCCACATTGTGATTCAGGCAGGTTCTGCTCTGAAACAGATGACAGGAGTCTGTTGAGTATAACACAGGCAAGGATCTTTCCAGCAGTGGAGAGTAGTGAGATGCCTCTGTAGTTGTCACAGGCTGCTCATACGCCTTTGTTCTTGTACAGGGCTACGATGGAGGCATCTCTGAGTTCTGGGGGCATGTCTTCCTCTTCCCATATGCTGGTCAGCACTATGTGGAATGCCTGAAGCACCTTTCCATTTAAGGCCTTGTACACCTCGGTTGGGATCCCGTCTTTACCAGGTGCCTTGCCTGCACTCATTTGTTTAATGGCTTTTTGGATTTCCTCTATTGAAGGAGGGATGTCAAGTTGTTCAATGGTGCGGTTTTGGGGGATCTGGTCAAGGGCGTTTTGGTCGACTGAAGAGGGTCGGTTGAAAAGCTGACTAAAGTGTTCTTTCCACCTGTTGCTGATGCCTTTTTTATCTTTTATGAGAGTGTCACTGTCAGAGGATAGCAAGGGAGTAGTGGTGGGTTTTAATGGCCCATAGACAGTCTTGAAGGCACTGAAAAATTGTTTGTAGTTTTTCGTATCAGCAAAGCGCTGAATTTCTTCTGCCTTTTTTTCCCACCATTGGTCTTGCATTTTCCTGATCTCACACTGCGCCATGTCTTGGAGAGACTTGAATCTGTTCTTTTTAGGAGCAGAGTTTGGGTTATTTTGCCACTCCATAAAGGCTTTGTTCTTTTTGCTCAATAGGTCTTCAATAGCAGTGTTGTTCTCCTCAAACCAGTCCTGGTGGTTGCATTGTTTGGGGCCTAGAACTGCCTTTGATGTTTCCTGCACTGCATCTCCGAACTGGTTCCATTTCTCGGTTGAGCTTCCAGTGAGTGGTCCCTTGACAGACAGCTTATTGTCCAGGCAGGACTGGAATGTTTGCAAATAAGATGGATCTCTAAGATGACTCACGTTGTAAAATGTGTGAATTGTCTGGGTGTGTTTTGGGTGGTGAGGCGCAATGCGCATTTGAAGAGTCCCTCTAACCAATTGGTGATCTGTCCAGCATTCAGCTCCTCTCATGGCTCTGGTGATCTTTACATCCTGGATGTCTTGCCGGCGTGCAATGATGTAGTCAATGAGATGCCACTGTTTTGATCGTGGGTGCATCCACGTTGTTTTATATTTGTTCGCCATTCTGAACACAGTGTTTGTGATAGTGAGTTCGAACTCTGAGCATTTGCTGAGTAGCAGTAGGCCGTTGTTGTTCATTTTGCCCATGCCGTGTTTGCCGAGCACTCCTTTCCATCTTTCATGGTCTTGGCCAACGCGGGCGTTGAAGTCTCCCAATAGTATCAGCTTGTCATTGGTGGGCACTGAGTGCAGGATGGCACTCAGGTCAGAGTAGAACTGCTCGATGGTCTCCTCTGTGCTGGTCAGTGTTGGGGCATATGCGCTGATGATTGTAGCATACAATCTTTGCTCTTTGCTGAGAGGCAAACGGATCTTCATGAGCCTCTCGCTGATGCCCACAGGCAAGTCTGGCAGCTGTTTGAGCAAACTGGTCTTGATGGCCAGGCCAACACCGTGGATTCTGTCTTCATTTGAGGCTCTGCCTTTCCAGAAGAAGGTGTATCCAGTGGTGGGTTCACTGAGTGATCCCTCTTCTGGTAAGCGTGTTTCACTTAGGGTTGTGATGTCGATGTTATATCGCGCCAGTTCTTTACTGATTAGAGCTGTTCTTCTTTCAGGTCTTGGGGTATTCTCTCTATCAAGTAATGTCCTGATGTTCCATGCTCCTAGTAGGAGTTTCTTTGTATTTTTTCTTTGATTTCTACTGCTTAAAGGGGATGACCCACCAGCCGCGGTGTGCTGACCGGGTGTTTGTAGGGCAGGCAATGTTTGGGACACCTTTTCTAGTCCCCTCCCTTGATTAGAGTGAGCAGTGCTGTCCTAGAGAGGGCTGCTCAGCCCCCAGGATGCTGCCAAATATCCCTGCTGCCCATAGGGCCAAGCGACCACTGGTCCGTGGGCCGCCTACGTGCAGGATCGTGACTACAACTGCCAGTGGTCACCTCCAGGATCGTGACTACAACTGCCAGGGTCACCTCCACCTGTTGCGTCGTCACTCCCCCATCGCCGCAGGTCTTGAAGAGGGTGGACGGGGTCAGGATAGATGAGTGTGCACAAAGATACTTGTGCGTGAAAGAGATTTAAGTGGAAAAGCCGATGCACAGAGACAGTCCCACTCTTTTGGTGTTGGAAGCCTGGGTCCAGTGGCACGAAAAGTTGTTACATCTGGAGACTTCCTCAGCTGCACAACCACCACTACCACCACCACCACCACCACCACCACCACCACCACCACCACCACCACTACTACTACTACTACTACTACTACTACTACTACTACTACTACTACTACTACAACCACCACCACCACCACCACCACCACCACCACTACTACTACTACTACTGGTAAGATATAGATAGAGGTGGATAACAGGTTGGGCCCAGCACTGGAAGGGAGAGAAGGCTGCATTGCTTTTGGGAAATTGCAAAACTCTTTTAATGGCCCCAAGCATTAATTCTAACATTGGTGCATGGTGGCACTGGAGCAACATGGAAAGGCATTTCCCTGCTCGTCCTCACCCAAAACCCAACCCCCAGATGAAACCAAAGATGGGCGGGTGGGAAAGGCAGCTCAAAGCTCCTACAGTCTCTCTGGAGGGCGGTGTCACCGGCTGGGCGGGGCTGAGAGGAGCCGCAGCTGACCCATCCCTGATTGCTCTTCTCGGTCCTGCTCATTTCGCTCTGCATCAGTTCTGCATCAGAAAAGGGAATGATGGCGGCCGGAGGCGGCCTCCGGGTCGCTGGCCTTTGGGAGGCCCTGGCTGAGAGCTGCACCGGGTGGGCGAGCAGGAATGGTGGCTCCCGCGGGACGAGATCCGCCCCCTTTCACAAAGAAGTACACCAAGGAAAGCCGAAGGGACGCCCTGGCCGCGCCTGACAGAACACGGATCACCGGCCAGGGCTGCCCTTTCCCTTTTCCCGGCCGGCCGCCCCGGTGAATGACGGAGTCAAAGAAGCATAATCTGAGCGTCTAGAGGGGCCTCGATCAAGGACCCCGATTCAATGCGCGGCTGGAAGGAGTCCCGCTATTCCCGCCTGCTGAGCGAGATCCGGCTGGCGGAGGAGGCACGTGAGCCCTTCCCAACGCGGCTGCACCTTCCGCGCATGTCGGAAGGGCTTTCCTGGCGTCCGGCTGGCCTCCCACGCTCATCGGCGCTTCTGCTTTGGACTTGTGGGGACAAGCACAGCAGGTGGCCTCCCTCCTCCGGTGGAGGCCAGCAGCCGGGTTCCTGCCATGTGCCAGGCGCCAGGCTAAGCCCAGGGGACGCGGCGAGAGGCAGAGTCGATGCCTTCAAAGAAGCTCGCAGTTTGCTGGGGGGGGAGACAACGTGAAGGTAACTGAACAACCAGGTTTGTTTTTGTTGCTGTTGTTCAGCCCTGTCTGACCCGTTTGGTTTTTTTAGGCGAAGACCCTGCCGTGGTTGGCCATTTCTTTCTCTGGCTCATTTTTACAGATGAAGAAACGGAGGCACCGGGAAGTGACTTGGCCAGGATCATACAGCTGTGCGTCTGAAGTCAAATTTGAACTCGGGTCTTCCAGGCCAGACCCAGCACTCGACCCCCTCACGGTGCCAGGGAGCTGCCCTTTCCTTTCCAAATGAGCCCTTTTGTACAGGATAAATTGGGAAGAATCTACGGAGGGCCAAGAAGTCCGCATGCCTGGATGGAGGAGGAAGACCCGGGCTGTGAGCTGCCAGAAGACTGCAAAGGGGAAGGAGGGGACAGATCCGGAGGGAGGATTCTGAATGCCAAACTGGGGATGTGGCATTGATCCTGGGGCCTGAGAGGGAACCCCTGGAGTTTCAGGAAGGGGACCACGTGGTCTGATTGGAGCTTTCAGGAGAGGATGGACTGGAATGGGCAGAGATGGGAGCTGAGATCGTCCAGGGGTTGGGTGATGAGGGTCTGCACCAGGGTCAGAAGAGGGACACGCATGAGACGAGGTGCCACCTAGGGTTGAGGCTAGCTCTCTGGGAGACTGTAGTGCCTTTGAGAGTACCTGGAAAATTAGGAAGGAGGGATAAATTAATTCAGATTTAGTCATGCTGAGCAAGATGTCTTTGGGGCATCCAGTAGGATATGGATAATCAGTTGGCGAAGTGAATCTGACCATTCAGAGAGAGAGAGGTTAGGGCTGGATAAACTGATATGAGAATCAACTACATAGAGGTAGTATTGAATCCATGAAAACTGATGAGATCCCCAAGTGAAATTGTATAAAAGGAAGGTGAGGAGAGGACCCTGGAGGGGGGGGTTATTCACTTTAAAATGTTTTAATTTTATTTTTTTATAAGGCAATGGGGGTTAAGTGACTTGCCCAGGGTCACACAGCTTGGAAGTTTATGAGGCCAGATTTGAACCTAGGACCTCCCGTCTCTAGGCCTGGCTCTCAATCCACTGGGCTACCCAGCTGCCTCCTAATTTTATTTCATTTTATTTTTACCAATTACATGTAATAAGTTTCCACATAAGTTTTCTGGGACATTCACTTTTAATGGGCATGACCTGGATGAAGATTCAGCAATGGAGACTGAGGAGAACCAGGACAGAATAGAATCAGGAAAACCCACAGAAGACAATATCAAAGCAAAGAAAGAGCCCGAGAGTATCAAATACCGCAAAGGTCAAAGAAGATGAGCCCTGAGAAAAGATCATTAAATCAGGCGATGAGAAGATCTTTGGTAATTTTGGAAGAGAGCAGTTCTTATTGACTGATAAAGCCACACTGAAGAGTGAAGAGAGATGAAAGGAAGTGGAAGCACCTAGTTTTTAAAACCTTTGCCTTCTCTCTTAGAATTGATATTAAATGTCACTTCCATGGCAAAAAGAGGAGGCAGTTAGGTCACCCAGCTAGGAAGTGTCTGAGGCCACATTTGAACCCAGGACATCCCACCTCCAGGTCTGGCTTTCTAGACACCGAGCCACCCGGTTGTCCCTCCTTGTTAGGTCTTTCAAGGAATCTCTAATTGTTTTGACATATGGATGTGAGAATACCTTGTTGGAAGAGAGCCTATAGCATGATCTTTTACTCTACCAAATTAAATTCTTTAAAAAAAAATAGGATCAGCACACAGGAAGCATAGAGGGATCTCGCACTTTGGACATCTTTTAGTCAGTGTCATGGCGGTAATAACGTGGCTGGTCGTCTGTGGACCATCGATGTTTATGAAGACCATCAAGGCTGACTTTTCGGAGAATTTGCACAAAGATCTTGTTGTCGATGGGAAAGGAGGCGTACGCAGGCTGCTGGTGGTTAATGTTCGCTCAGTTACTTTCCTTCTTGGTCCTAATTTCCCCCACGATTTCCCTTTCCGACCCTCCTTAAGATACATTGTGAATCGACTGCCCGAGACCCTTACAGTTATGTTTCCTCCAGGACGGATCACCTTTGCGTAGACGCGTTGGTCCAATCCTTCTCTGAGAGGATCTTTGTTTTCTTAGGGGGAGCCCAAAATTTCAGCCCACTTTTTAGCAAGCCATCTGGGACTGCGAGGTTAGAGTCTCGGTGTAGACTGAAACATCTACTGCACAGACTACGATGGTGGATGGACAACCGATAGTGTTTGTCAGCAGACCCTAGGTGAGACAGACCATACAAATGGAGAGCAGACCTGGGTAGGAATTAAACAGTAAAATGCTCTGAAATATCTTTGAGAAGCAGGATGGTGCAGTGGATAGAGCACCTTGCTTAGAGTCAGGAAGATTCATATTCTTTTTTAAAATTTAATTTAATTTTGAAAAAAATTTCCATGGTGACATGATTCATGTTGTCTCCCTCTCTTCTTCCCTCCCTCCCATAGCTGATAAGCAATTTCACTGGGCTACACAGATATTAGAAGATTCATCTTGAGTTCAAATCTGGCCTTGGACACTAGTTGTGTGACCCCTGCCAAGTCATTTACTCTGTTTGCCTCAGTTTCCTCATCTGTCAAATGAGCTGGAGAAGCAAATGGCCAACCACTCTGTCGTCTTTGCCAAGAAAACCCCAAATGGGGTCATGAAAAGTCAGACATGACTGAAACAATCAAACAGCTCAATGTCTACAAAAGTCTCCCAGAGATGATCTTTGGGATCCCAGTGTTGCCAGGCCTTCTCCCTTCTGGCATCCTTGCTCCCTTCACTTTTAATCTCTTTACTTTAACTTTTGGAAATTTTGATTTAATTAATTAATTTAGAATATTTTTTCCATGGTTACATGTTCTTCCCTCCCCTCCCCCTAACTCCCTCCCATAGCCAACACGCAGTTCCCCTGGGTTTTACATGTGTCACTGATCAAGACCTATTTCCATATTATTGACATTTGCACGAGGGTGATCTTTTAGAGTTTATATCCCCAATCATATCCCCATTAAACATGTGATCGAGCAGGTGTTTTTCTTCTGAGTTTCCGCTCCCACAGTTCTTCCTCTGGATATGGATAGTGTTCTTTCTCATAAGTCCCTCAGAATTGTCCCGGGTCATTGCTAGTAGAGAAGTCCATTCCATTCGATTGTACCATAGTTCCCTTCATTTTTAATCTTGCCTGTGATTTCTCCTTGGAGAGATGTCTGATTAGCTGTCTGCCCCCGTTTCTTCTCCTCTTCCTTGGTCCCAAACCCTCTTTGATCTGTCTTCTGACCTCATCCTTCAATGACAGTCTCCCTTCCCCAGATCACCAGTGATGTAATTCCACATGGTGTTTCCCTGCAGATGACTCCCAGATCTACAGAGCTGGCCCTGCCTCCCTCTGACCTCCAACTTCTTTTTAAACATACCAACATGGATGGCCCATAGATATTTCCAACCCAACTCATCCAAACAGAACTTCCATTTCTCTTTCGGCCCTCTCCTCTTCCCAACTTCCTTATTACTGCCAAGGGCGCTGCTCTAGTCCCAGTCTCGCTCCAGTGGGAGTCATCCTGGACTCCTGGCTCTTCCCTTCCCCCCAAGGTCCCCATATTCAATATGGCGCCAAGACCTGTTGATTTCACCTCTGCAGCGTCTCTTGAATGCAATGCTCCCTTCTCTCTTTTGACTTGGCCACCTCCCAGGTCCAAGCCCTCATCACCTCCCTTCTGGACTATTCCAAGAGCCTGCTGGTTGGTTCTCCTGCCTCTAGTCTCTCCCCATTCCAGCTCATCCTCCACTCAGCTGCCAAATTGGTCTTCCTACAGTTCCCAGGACCAATTTCCCACAGTGCAGGTGTGACCCACTCACTCAATGCCAGGGGCTCCCTCTCCACTCTAGGATCCAATAGGAAATTCTGTTTTCCCTTTAAAGCCCTTCACTTCTGGGCCCTTCCTACCTTTTGAGTCCTTTCCCTACCTTATTCCTCTCCACGTACTGTGTGACCCAGTCACAGAAGATTCCCAGCATTTTCTCTGGCTGTTCCACATGCCTGGAATGGTCTCCCTTCTTTACAACTGTGGACCTCTCTGACTTCCTTTAAGACTCAGAGGAGGGGCAGCTGGGTCGCTCAGTGGATAGAGCTCCAGGCCTGAAGTTGGGAGGACTTGGGTTCAAATGTGACCTCAGACTTCCTAGCTGTGAGACCCTGGGCAAGTCACTTAACCCAGATTCCCTAGCCCTTGTCCTTCTCTCTTAGAATTGCTATTAAGGCACCAAGGAAGGGCTTAAAAACAAACCAGACTTATTTCACATCTTACCTTCTGGAGGAGGTCCTTCCTGGTCCTTCTCTCCTGCCAATACCTTCTTCCCGAGACCAGCCTCCATTCACAGCGGGGCAGATCTTGGATGGACATCATCATTGGCATCCTGCCTCTCCTTTGAACGTTTCTTTCTGCCTTCCTCTGTATACCCAGCACTTTGCACTTGATAAACTGGAACTTGGAGTCAGGGAGACCAGAGTTCAAGTCCTACCTATGTCACTGGCCTAGTGATTTTGGACCAATGCACATTATTGATTCCAAGATGGCAGATAAGGGTTGGAAAAAGCCTACTAAGTGCCATAGGAGGAGTAGGCTTGTTTGAGTCACATGGAAGAGGAGAGCCAACTTGTACTTCTCAGCCCCAAAGAGTAGAATCAGGAGTTACCAGTGGGAGTTGCTAAGAGACAGATTAAGGATGAATTGCAGGAAAATCTCCCCAACATAGGAGCTGCCCAGGAGTGGACGGGGCTACCCTGGGAAGGCTCAGGATCATTGATTTCCTTTTTAAAAAAATTAATATTTTATTTTCCCAGATTACACATAATGACAATTTTAAATATGTTTTCCAAAATTATGATTCGAACTTGTCTCCCTCCCCCTTGCTGAGATGGTAAGCAATTTGATCTGGGTTATGCAGGTATGCGGATCATTGATCTGGAATCTAATTGGCCCTCAGAGGCCATCTAGTCACTTTACAGATGAAGAAATGGAGGCTTAACATAGAGAGGTCACGTGCCTTGCCCAAGGTCACTAGATTAGTGATGAGGCGGAATTTGAACCCTGGTCTTTGGACTCTAAAATTCCAAGTTTATCTAGTGGACTCCAAGAGAAGAATGGATGACTCCTTCCCCACTGGATGGGGTGTAGACTGACTCTTGGTAAGCTGGTGGCTGTGATCCCTCTCAGGGCTGGGAGTCTAGCATTCTCTGGCGTTGGAGTTGTTGCTTCTAACTGGCAGGCGCCATGCTTGGGCTCCAGAAAGGTACTAGGACTGATGACAAGAGAACGGGGCTGCGCTGCCCCCTGGTGGCCACATGTGGCATTACACTGCCTGTTTCCCATGGAGGTGAGAGCCGGTCCTGAGTTCCTCTGATTTTCCAGCAGGGTCTCCTCTGAAAGGGACAAGAAATTGCTGGGGTTCTCGGGTTGGTTGGTGGGCGGCCTCGGATCCAGAAGGAGGGACAGAACTATCCTGCTGTCCCTCTGAGCCTCTGATGAGGTCTGGGCACCCTGCGTCTGAGTCACAGAAATCAGAGCCCCTGGCTTGGAAATGGGGCTCAGTGCTTCTGAATTGTGTGACCCTGGCTGGGTCACTTGATCTTCTTGGGGAGCTCAGTTTTTTGATCTCTAGAAGGAGCAGGTTGGACTAGAAGACCTCTAAGCCTCCTTCCAACAGCAATAAGACCAACAGCATTTATTTTTATTTATTTGTTTATTCATTCATTTATTTATTTTTTAAGCTCTCACCTTCCGTTTTGTAATCAATCCTGTGTATTGGTTCCAAGGCAGAAGAGTGGTGAGGGCTGGGCAATGGGGGTCAAGTGACTTGCCCAGGGTCACACAGCTGGGAAGTGTCTGAGGCTAGATTTGAACCCAGGACCTCCTGTCTCTAGGCCTGGCTCTCAATCCACTGAGTTATCCAGCTGTCCACAACTAATAGCATTTAGATAGCGTTGGAAGGTTTTCTTTCTCACCCTGCCAGGTAGGTGCTATTATCATCCCCATTTTACAGATGAGGAAACTGAAGATCAGGCAGGCTAATCGACTTGTACAGATAAGGTCAGGAAGCTAGGGTTTGAGGCAGGATTTGAACTCGGGTCTATCCTTTCCAAGTCCCTTGCCTCTGAGCTGCCTACTGTAGTCCTATTATCTTGGCAATGCTGGGGGGCCTCCAGGAAAGGATGACCAGGATGTCAGGAATTTGGAAACCATTTTATTAAAGGAAAGATTGAAGGAACCTCAGTGTGGGAGGCTACTTAAACCTGGAGAAGCAATCCCTGCTTTCAGGGACGGGAAGGGCTGGAACGCTGGGTTTCTATGGTAAAGCTGAGGTGGGGAGAGGGGAGGAAAGTGTCACGAGGCCAACTTCAATTCATTAAAAGGAAGAACTGAGTGAGAAGCTTGAAGCTGGTCTTGATCATCAAAGCGATGTGGAGGCAAAGAAAGGCCAGGAGAGTGTCTTTAAAGAGTTTAAAATGGAGTGGGGATGAGCTTTCCATATCCACTTGTGCAAGGAAGGGGCAGCTAGGTGGCTCAGCGAAAAGAGATGGGAGGTCCTGGGTTCAAATTTGAACTCAGATACTTTCTAGCTGTGTGACCCTGGACAAGTCACTTAACCGCCATCACCTAGTCCTGCTCTTCTGCCTTGGAACCAATACTTATATTGATTCCAAGATGGAAGGTAAGGGTTAAAAAAAGGGAATTGAGGTGATTTCAGGGCAGCAGATGCATCAGTAAGGGAAGGCATGCTAAGCCCAGAGTACACATAATCTGTGCAAAAGTCTGGAGGTGGGTGATGGAATGGCACAAGTGAAGGGCCAGAAGGTCATTAGCCTTCAGAGTGTACAAAGAGGACATTCTGGAATTGATCCCAGAGCAGATATGGTGCCATTATGCCACTTTGAGGAAGGGCATGGCTTGGTGGGATCCACTCTTTAGAAATATCACCGAAGGATGGATCGGAAAGGGGGGACGCTTGAAAAGGGGTATCTTCTCTGTGCGTGTGAGAGGAGAGGAAGACCTGAGCTTGGGCGCTGACCATCCGACTAGATGGAAGGGAGTGGATATGAGAGAGGATATGGACACGGCATCGGCATTGCTAAGACTCGGCAACTGTTTGGACACGGGACTGGGTGTGTTGGCGGAGAGGAAGGAGCCCAAGTGAATCATGGGATTGGGAGCTTGGGTGGTTGGAACAATGGCGGCGTCTTGCTTCATGGACAAATGGAAGTTAGGTGGGTTTGGGGGAAAAGAAGGGATCTGGCTTGGCTATGTTGGATTTGAGATGCCTATGGAACAGCCAGTTGGTGGAAATGTCCATGGAGCAGTTGACTGGAGCTCAGCAGAGACTAGGGCTTCATAACCAGATCTTGGGGTTCTCCGGGTAGAGAAGATAGCTGAATCCATGGGAGCTGAGGAGGTCACCGAGAGAGCACCCAGCAGAAAGTCTGGGGTTATAACCAAATTTACGTGGGACATGGATGTTGGTAGAGAAGACTGGGGAGGTGGAGCACCAAGGGAGTGGTATCAAGAAAATCGAGAGGGGAAGAGAGTCTCCCAGGAGAGCATGTGGTCAGTAGATTTGGATGCTGCAGGACCCCCACCCCCAATAAAAATGACCAGGAAAAGGCTTTGGCTTGAGGCACCGTGTGACCTTGGACAAGTCAGTGAACTTCTGAGACTCAGTTTCTGTTTTTTGTAAACTGAGAGCATCAGACCAGGCTGGACTCTGCGTTCCCTTCCAGCTCTAAAGATATGATTTAGACTTCATTGTTTACTTTGGAGGGGAAAATTTTAGTTGGGTAATAAAGCCAGAAGCAAGATTTGCAAATGGTTGAGAAGTGAATGAGAAGAAAGTAAGTTGAGTCAATGAGAAGAGATATAGGATGATGGGGGACAAGAACAAGTGATCTAAAAGATCTTTGGATTGTTACAAGCAATAGTTACCTGCCGCCCCCTCCAACAGATCCAGAACATGAGGCTAAAATCAAATTTAAATCATATTTTAAAAACAATAAATAATAACCCCCCCCCCTTCATGCCAGGACCATTTTACGAATTTTCTTTTGTATATTTAATGTGAGGGCTGAGGTTTTTGGTGCTGATTATTTCAGGTCTTTTATTTTATTTATTTTAACCCTCACCTTCTGTCTTGGAGTCAATACTGTGTATTGGCTCCAAGGCAGAAGAGTGGTAAGGGCTAGGCAATGGGGGTCAAGTGACTTGCCCAGGGTCACCCAGCTGGGAAGTGTCTGAGGTCAAATTTGAACCCGGGACCTCCCGTCTCTAGGCCTGGCTCTCTATATACTGAACCACTTAGCTGCCCCCATTTTAGATCTTTTAAAGAAGCCTTGCTTGGATTTGTAGACAGTGAGGAAGGAGCTAGTAGACAGAGAGATAGAGACTAGAAGAGGAGGGAGGGCAAAGGACATGGAGAAAGAGGGAGAGAGGACGATGATGGGGGCAACTATCTGGAGGTGGGAAAGGAGGGAATCAAGAAGATGAAGCCCAAGCCCCTCTGATCTCCATTTCTGGACTTTGCTCCGTCAGATCGGGGGTGGTATTAGAGGATATCCGAGTTCTCCCAGTACAGGAGATGCTGCACAATGGAGCAGCCCTACCACCTTGTGGGCAGAAAGAAGACTGCAGGCAGAGCGAAGCTCCTTTCTGGAGCTCCAAGGGCCCAGCTGCCATCATGCCTTGTTGGATCTCTAAGCATTTAAGGTTGGAGGTTTGGAAACACTTAAAGGCTGGTGGTGGTGAGGGGAAGTCACTCATTTCTGCATTGCCAATATCTCTTTTTTCATTTTGTTTTGTGTTTCATTTTTTTACTAATTACATATAACAACAAATTTCCACATCAGTTCTCCAATGTGATCCAATTTGTCCCCCTCCGGCTCCCAGAGGTGGCAAGCAATTCAATCTGGGTTATACATGTATTATCACACAAAACATAATCTCCATCCCCCCTCCCCCTAATCTTCTGATGCAGATCTTTGGAGTTATCTCTCTTAAAGAGTTAAGTGACTTGCCCAGGGTCACACAGCTAGGAAGTGGCTGAGGTCAGATTTGAACCTAGGACCTCCTGTCTCCAGGTTTAGGCTCTCAGTCCACTAGCTGCCCTAAGTTCTCTCCAAGACCTTTATGAGTGCCACTGTGGGAGAGCAGGTAGTGAGTTGTTTTTTGTTGGAGACTTTTACAGGGCTGTGGTGAGGTCTTTTTTTTTTTTGGTCATTGTCTTTCCAGTTTTATGTGTAGGGAACTCTTGGTGTGGAAATGTCTTCCACCAAACCCAACTCGGGCACTGAGAAGTGACTTTCTAGCTGTGTCAGAGATGGAGCTCTTCCTAGTTCTGAGTCAGTCTGCAATACCCCAGGTTATATGGTAAGAACACTCTTAAGGTTCCACATGTTACAAAGAAGTTATTGGGTTACGTGATGAGGAATTATAAAGATGGGCTAGTCACTACCTGGTGCGGGGATGACACCTGCCCCCTTGCACAGGTTAGGCTCCCCAGACCTCTGAATTCCCTGTTGCTTCAAGACTGAGTTCAGGTGCCATCTTCTATGAGGCCTTTCTTAATCTCCCAAATGATTCGTTCCTTCCCCCCCACTCCCAAATAGTTTATAGATTTCCCAATCTACTTGTACATATCTTGTTTCTCCACTGCAAGCTCCCGGAGAACAGGGTTAGTTTCTTTTCTTTTTTTTTTTTAAATCCCCAGTGCCTGGCAGAGCAGCCACCAAGTAAATGCTCTTTCTTATGTCCTGGCAACACTCCTAATTGTCTTCTCTCTGAAGATCCTAAAAACTCCCAGTGTATGGGAAACCCTAACTCTTCTGTCTTCATCACTGGAAACATACCCTCCTCTCCCGCAGCTCCCCCACCAGAGATCTTGCATTCTTGCCCTGGCGTCCAGGTAGAGAGAGCTCACTCTCCCGGTCCTGGGCAGCACCATAGTGCCACACATTCACCTGCTCCCTCTCTGGCATATCTCTCCATTGCATTGTTGCTGCCTGGGATCTTGGTACCACAGGCACACGTCCCATAATGTGGGATGGAGTATTTCCAGTGGGGTACCCAAAGCCCACCCTGCTGCCAATAGTGAGATTTTCTGGACCTCATTAGGTCCATTAGAACGGTCCTGCATTAACTGGTTCCTGGGTGGGTGGGGTAGCCGGCACCCCTGAGCAGGTTGCAACTTTCTCTTTCTCGGGTTTAATTTTTTACAAGATTCATTTATTAACTATGATACATGTCACATAAGGCCTGTTCAGTTTTTACACCATTCCCATTGAGACAAGTACAATACTTTGTAGCAAATACATGATTTCAAAACAAAACAAAAAACCAGAATTGGGGGAAAATACCTCAGCTGGAGATGTCTCAGTCGCAGAGCATTTATAGCTGACCATGCACTAACTGCTTTTTAGGTCTGAAAAAGACATGGTGTCGAAGAGTTCTCAGGGGAAGGGAGCAGCAAACATTCCTAACACCACTAACTAAGGGGCGTACTGGGTAACATCCCTAACAATACAAAGAAACAACTGGGATTACTTTTCTTTACATACAGTTCTCCATGTTTGCTGAGACATTGAATTCTGGGCACACGGTTGGACTAACACATTTTAATACCATTTAGTATGCTTCTGTTTTCATGTGAAAACTCAAAATGTGTTAAATCGACACATAGAAAGATCATTTAACATGTGAAAAATACTAGTACCAGAAAAATAAGTCGGCGGCAGCACTATTCCAAAGGTTCAAACAAGTTTTATTCCCATACAATCTTGAGACAGAGTTTTTTAAATGTACACAGGGAAGTTTGAAGATTTTCTTTTCTTTATGGAAAACAATAACTTAGGCCAGCTTGACTACATTGAATGGGAAACATCTTTGCCCAATAGGAGGGAGGGGGTGGTGATGGGGCATGGGGGGCGAGGGGGCAGTGATCAGACCTAGGACCTTTGGGTTGCAAGGCTAAAGGTAGGACGGCTGGGTCTAAGAAGGGGAAGGAGGGCAGAAAGAAAAGAATGGCAAGAAGCACCCCAGGGAAGACTCCCCATCTCCCGAGATGCAGAATGCCAACCCCTTCCGCCTTCATCCTTTCTTTTCAGACATGATTTTAAAGGGCATCTAGGGATGTGCCCATCTCAAGCTTCAGAAAGCCCTTGTGAACTCACTCCTGATCTAATGTCCGGGCCACCGTGGGAAACAATCGCCACTTTTGCTTCCATGACAGCCAGGGGGCTTGGGAACTCTGCAGAGAGGCACAAGTGCCTGGATGATGGAACCCAAAATCTGAAGGAGGGGAAAAGCATCCAAACAAATTTAGTTAATAAGAACCATGCCAACGTGGGATAAGAGCAAGGTGGGCAGTTGTGGGTCCTTTCTGGGTCCACTGAATTTACTGCTGGATAGTAGATGCAACACATGCATGACTTGGGCAAGCCCCGTAACCTCCCTGGGCCTCGGTTTCCTTATCTGTAGAATGAGAGTGCTGGACTAGACAGTTTCTAAGGTACCTTCCAGCTCTAACAGTCCACGATTCTAGGGAGTGAGAGACACCGCGACTGGGCCCAATTAGTGTTCCAGGTCTGGCTCCATCACTAGGAGGCTGTCTGACCCTGGGCAAGTCCCTTAATCTCTCCAAGGCTTATTTCCTTATCTGTAAAGTGGGGATAGCGATGCTGGGAGATCAAGTGAACAACCGAATTAAAGTGCTTTACAATCATCAAGCACTGGAGAGGGCTAGGAGGAAGGCCTGGATGGAATGCCTTGTCTGGCGGCAGTGGCCTGGTGCCGCTGAGGATGAGGGGAAACGCCAGCGGCTACCTGTCTCCAGGGAAAGCCCAGACCCCATTTGTCTTTCTGAGGTTCTGCAGAGCCACTGCCATGGGCTAGGGCGGATGGTCTGGGTCCCGTGTCCCCCCCAGCCCCGCCTGGATTTATCTGGCTTATTGCTGGAGGAGGGGGACAGCCTGGCTCTCCACATCAGCTCCCAAAGCATGGCCGTCTGCCGGCACCAGGGAGGCCCACGGGGAGGGAGATGCCTGGCAGTGGTCCTCAGGCGTGTTTTGCCCTCCCAGGATGGTGCTAGAGGTGGGGAGCGGGAAAAGGAATGGAAAAGCCCAGATCTGGCCCGACACACAGAAACACACAGGAGGGGAGGGAGAGGTGGCCACCCCGGGCTATCTGGTCCCTCCTCTACCTTCTCCCTGACCGAGGGCCTCCTTGAAGCCCAGAGAGGCGGCCTCAGGCGAGGGGCAGCAGATGAAGGCACAGAGATGACACAGACCGCTGGTGTCCCCCCAGAGAGGGAAGCATGTGCCCACCCGGGGGGCAGCAGAGGCAGAGCCGGGTGAGGGGACACGCTGCGAAGCTGGCAGGGACACGGGGGCGTTTGATGCAGCCATTTTCTTAAGGAATAAGGCTTCTTTCAAGCACCTTGTGCCATAGGTGGGGGCTACTAATGCAATTTGTTGATCAATGAATGTTGATTTAGGAAGAATCCAGCTTACCCAGGGGAGGAAGTCATGTGGGAGGTTGATACCATTTGCCATGGGGGGGGGGTTTCCCTGTGCTGGTTTTTGCCCCCACTCCCAGCCCCCCCACTTGCTTGAGGGGTCCCGAAGGTCCCTGGAGCACAGATCCTGGCTTCATAAAGTGCAAAGAGGAACACAAGGACCAGCAGTGGCCCCTTTCCCTGCCCTGCCCCTCGCCTGGTACCACACTGTCCAGTTGTTATGGATGATGCTGGGGAGGAGGGATGTCAGAGGTCAGAGCCAAAGTCAGGGGAAAGGGGGGCACCTCGCAGCTGTACACAGAGCAGCAGCCGAGCAGGGTTGGGGGGCTTGTAACAGCGTCCATCCTTCTACTTCCCAGAAGGGGCAGGGCAGAGCAGGCATCCCCAAAGCACCTCGGGGGGCAGCGCAGGCTTAGGGAGGGGGTGGGGGTGCCACAGGGTGTCCTGACCCCCTGCGCTGGCTTGTTGGAGCCGGTGCTGTCGTTGAGACAGGGCGGGAAGCAGCAGCCATCATGGGGAGGGAGGGGGTGGGGAGCGGGAAGCCCCCCATCCCAGGCATCCAGCCAAAGGCAGCCCAGCTCTGCTGTAGTGTTTGGGACATCCAAAAGACTAGTTCTGGGATACACAGTCCGAGCAGCCACATGGCCTCCCCCAGACCGGGGTCTCGGCCTCTGGGGCAGCCACCCAGCACCTGCCAAGAAAACCTGAAGAACAGCCCGAAGCCTGCCAGGCCGGGCCTGGCCCCTGCCCCTCCCGGACATCCGCACATGCACACGCGCGCGCACACACACCAGCCGTACGACGTTCCCACAAGTCCCGCTTGGGTCCAGCAGGGCTTCTCGGCTCTCCCTGTTAAGTGCTTGATGCCGAGGTCTCAGGAGGGGGGGCAGTGCCCTGGGGCAAAAGGCAAGGCCGAGGCGGGCAGCCCCAATAGTCTCCATGCTCCTAGGGGGCTGCCCCCACACTGCAGGCCTGCTTCTGTGGAGAAAAAGTGCCAGGGTCCAGCTGTCAGCCTGAGGTCTGCTTCTTTTTTCCCCGGTGTCTTAAGAATTCTTTTCCAGTGTTCTTTGTTCCAAAGGCGGCTGACCGCCACCAGATGAGGGGAGCGATAAAGTCAGAAAAGCGTGGGGCCCCTTCTCTCCCCTGCCCGCTGTCCAGCCTGGCTGAGGCGGCACCCTCAGAGCCCAGGGACTCTGCCAAGGCCACCCTGAACTTACTCACTCACTGTGGGGCATGGACGTGGGGTGCAGGGAGAAAGGGTTAAAGGAAGCTGTTCTTGGGGTCTTGGCTCTGCCCGGGGATGGGCCCGGCCAGTTTTGTACAAGAGGTGAGAGGGAGAGCCCCAGGAACTGGCCTGTGGACGGCTGACCAACACCGGCCACTGCTGGGGGTTCCCTCAGATGCCAAGAAGTGGAGGCAGCATCGTGTGGAAGGTCAGGCTGGTCCCTAACCGGCACACTGCTGCGGCGGGGAGGCTGGGCCTCAGCTCTGCCCGCCCTGCCAACTCCTCCCCCGAGAAGCCCGGACTCCCAGCCCGGAAGCTGCTCCTCATAGGGTGTGCTCGGCCTGCAGCTGGGGTGGGAGAGGCGGCTGCAGTGGGGACTGCGGAGTGGGAGGAGGCGACTGGGGCGGGGACGACTGACCCAGGACCGGTGTGGAGGTGAGGAAGGGGAGGGCGGGCGCCCCCGAGGAGGGGGAGCTGGGTGTGGCCCCGGCGGGCTCGCCGATGGGCCGGTTGTAGAAAAAGAAGGGGCACTGCTGGATGAAGAGTTCAATGATTGTCTGATAGGTCCGTGTGGCTGTGAGCGCGTCCATGGTGCTAAAGTCCGGTCTCATCAAGGTGGGCCAGAAGCAGATGGACAAGTTCTCGCTCGTCATAAGATTCACTTTGTTGTTGTGACTGACCCTGCAAAAAACCCAAAGCTGTGGTCAGTGTCTCCCTCTGGGAACAGAGCGGAACCCAGAGCTGCAGAGTGAAACGACGGCCGCCCCTTCCCGGGGTGGCACTCGGAGGTGCCTGGATCAGCGACCAGACTTTGCATCCGGCCTCTGACCACGGCCTCGTGGCCCCCCGGCTCACCAGAGAGGCCGCTCAGCGCCCCTCCAGCCCTCCCCCTCACTCCCAGGCTCCTCATGAGAAAAGTCACAGCCAGGCGCTCGGGGCTGAGCTGGGCATCGTTCCTCCTGCCATTGGTCATTCATCGCTAGAGGTTAATGAAAGGCCCAACACTGTCATTTTACCGATGAGGAACCTGAGGGCCAGAGCCTCCAGGACTCCTCTGGAGTCGTGTCCTCCATGGCCTTTCCAATCATGGGGAAGACCATGGTGGTGGGGGAAGAACGAGAAGGGTGGCTCGGGGGTGGGAGCTGTGGCCCCCTCTGGGTGACCTCAGTGGGAGGGAGGGAGGGAGGGAGGGCCTAGTTCTCCTAAACACCAGAGCGATGCTGCATCAGGAGGCAGTAACAATCTCTGGGGAAGTTTGCTTTCTCGGAGTCTCACATTTCTCCATTTAGGAAAGGAAGGGGTTGGAGTAAATGGCCCTGAATTCCCTGCCATCAGCCAGACTGTTGCATTCAAAACTGAAGTCGGAAGGAAGGGAATGTCTGGGCAAGGGCCAGGAAGAGGTCCAGGGGACCTGGAGTCGGGAGAGGAGGCCCCGAGTCCCGGTGCAGTCTCTTCCTAGCCATGTCTCCTCCTTGGCCTTGTCTCCTCTGCCCCGGAGCACATCTGAGTGTCTACTCCTAGCTCCAAATCCTAGATCTCCCCATCAAATTCTTAGCTTTACATCCCACCTAACTATACAATTCTCTCAAACCCTTTTCCCTAAAAAGATGACTGTGGGTTTTAGGGAAACCAAGAGAAAGTAGGAGGGCAGCGAGGCACGAGGGAGCTGCCTGGAGTCCTCCTCAGGACCCTGGGAAGAAGCCCCCCGAGCCAGGGGCTGAGTGGAGGGCTGAGGCCCTGGAGGTCAAGAGTTTCTGTTTCCGGTCCATCTCTGCCTTGTAATAAGTTATTTGTCAATGGGCTAAGTACATAGAAATTCTGAATAGGGTTGGGTTGGATAAGATGTCTGTGAGTGGTACAAGGATGCTGAATTCAAACAGTGGAGCCTTAATGAGATGCTGGGAGGGGCAGTTAGGATAGGATTCCCGGTCACTCCTTAGCTTTGATGCGCCAAGGCGGGATGGTTGGGGTTTCTCTGGAAATCCTGCGAGAGTTAGTGACAGTTGGCCTGGAAAACATCTTGAGAGCCAAGAAGAATCGGAGAGAGCGCAATGTGAGCGAGGGGGAGCCCCTCGGGCCATCCCCTGATCCTAACAGAGGGCCAGAAGCGAGCCTGACTTCTGTGAAACCTGCAGGGTCTGTGAGCCTGTCCCGTTTGGAGACTGGAGAGAGAGACACAGAGAGGGCTAAGCTGATTACTGAAGATATAATATAAGGATATTTATAAATAGATGGAGTTACACTCCTCGCAGAGTTTTATTTGGGGTTCAGTTAGAATTCTCAAGCTTAGGGAAATGTATACAGATATAATCAACATTTCATATTTTTCCTTTCCCTGCATTCTTATAGCTACAATAAATAGGGTTTTTCCATAACCGGTCTCAAATGGATTTCCTCAACTGCCAAGTCCAGCCATTGATCCAACTGCCAGCAACTGTATATCTTTAAACCTAATGGCCTACCAATACCTATCAACAACTATTGATACCAATACCAATCAATATCTAGGTCAATATTCCCCGTAACAGCCTCTCTCTGCTGTCTAGAGAGTGGCAGCGCCCTAGGATGAGCTGAGACAAAAGCTGTGGACCCCAGGGACAGCGTGGAGCGGGTCCAGGGGCTGCCCAGCGGGAGCTGCCTCTGACAGGCCTTGGCCCGGAGGAGCTGGGCGCCGTCACTCCCGCCGCCAGCACGGGTGGGCACGAGGGACGGGGCAGAAGCAGAAGCCCTCCTGCCCCGCCCAGCAGCGGATGCCCATTTGGGAAGAACAAGCTAGTCTCCTGACCTGCCTTGCCTGGGAATATGTCTACACGCTCTCCCGTGAGAGATGCCAGTGACAGGACGATGGAGACTCCTCTAAGCCTGGCCCTGGGGCCGAGGCTCTAAAGTTCCCCTCGGCTCTAAGGAGTGAGGAAATGGCCCTGTGGGTGTGCTAGAAGGGAATCGGAGGAATCCCCGCGAGTTTTTACAACTATCCTGTGTCTGTGAATTGGATGTGGACGCCGGACTGCTCTGTGAGCACACTCTCTCCTCGGAAGCCGACGCCGTGGGGCTCCCCATGGAGGGAGCCTCTAAAGGCTGGCGCAGCTCTGAGTCAGAATATCTGAGGTCCACTTTGTGGAATCGTAGAACCTCCGAGAGTTCGGTGGCACCCAGGTCTCCCGAAGGACGAGCAAGGCCTGGGGATCTCTTGCCTTTCTGCCACATCCAAGGAGCTGCTTAAGAGATGTCTTTCAGCTCTTGGTGAACAGAGAAAATGAAACCTTCCTTTGAAAAAATGCAGTAAGGGCGTAAATGTTAAAAACAAAATGGACTAGAAGAGGAGGGATCTGATGGGTGCAGGGGGAAGGCTTGGAAGGCAAAAGAGCACCATGAAAGAGAAGAGTCCCTGCAAGGCCAGAGCTCCGAGAAGCAAGGTCTTAAGAGTGGGCCTGGGGATGGGAGCAGCCATTCCTTTGGCAGAGAAGGTCACTGAGCAACAAGGCAGAGGAAAAGGGGGATGGGCGGTGGCGAGGGAAGGGTGCTCTAGGTTCATGTGGGTGAACCTATTTGTCCCATGACTGGCCCCTCTGCCCAGCAGCCCCATGGGGGAGCTTCCTCCCTCCCCTGTCTGGGGTAAGGGGGTAGTTCACAAGCGGTGTGAGGTGCGTTTGGGGCACTTAAGTCTCTAAAAGGTTTGGCGTCACTGCTCTAGACAATCAGGAGAGGAGGTGCTGGGGTCCCAGAGGACCATGTATCCAAGAAGAAACAGAACATCTCAAAATGGCCAAACTGAAGAGGTGCCAGAAGTTCTTCTGGAAATGTACACAAGTAGGGAGACATGAGTTCAAATCCTACCTCAGTCACTAGCTGGGTGACCCTGGGCAAATCACTTAAACCACAGTTAGCCTCAGTTTCCTCCTCTGGAAAATGGGGATAATAACAGCACCTCCCTCCTAGAGAGGTTGTGAGGATCAAATTATATTTGTGAAGAATTTAGCACAGTAAGCACAGCCCGGTACATAGTAGGCACTTAGTAAAATTAAGTTTCCTTTCCTCTCTTCCAGAATGAACCTAGAAAGCACTATAAAGAATTGTGAAATCCTGGGCAATAGGGAAGTGAGGTAGCACACTGGAGAGAGCACCAGGCCTGGAGTCAGGAGGTTCTAGGTTCAAATCTGGCCTCACACATTTCTTAGCTGTGTGACCCTGGGCAAGTCACTCACTAGCCATTGCTTAGCCTTACCACTTTTCTACATTAGAACAGGCACAAAGACAGAAGTTAAAAAAAAAAATCAAAAAACTTGGACAACAATTTGGAAACTTTCTGTGGTATTTTCAACCAATTGCTGCTGGATGAAGACAAAGGCCTCAGAAGACAAAGGCAATTTTAGGAGTCATAAAAATGCTGGCAATAGCATTTATAGAGTGCTTCAAGGTTTGTAAAGAGCTTTTTAAATACTATCTCATTCAATCCATCCACACAACAGCCCCCAAATGTGGGTGCTGTTATTCCCATTTTATAGATGAGAAAATTGAGGCAGAGGATAAGTGACTTGTTCAGGGTCTAAGTGTCTTAGACTGTATTTGAGCACAGGTAACCTTAACCCCAGGGTTCTGTTCAGGACTCCTCCTAGTAAACCGCTCATTCTAAGAAGTGAGTCTCTCAGAACAGGGCTTGTCTTTAGGGACTCTGACTTAAAGCATAAGAATGACAGGTAAGTAGGCAAGGTGGGAATATATCTCATAAGGACTGGCAAGAATAGATTTGCCTAGAATCTTTCCAACCTAACTGAACTGAAAAAGCATGAGGAAGGGTGAGATCATAATCGACACCAAGCTAGATAGCACAGAGTGAGCTGTAGAAATAAGGAGCAGCTAAGGGATTCCGTCCAGAATCAAGAGGTCTTGGGTTCAAATCTAGATGCATGACCCAGGGCAAGTCACTTAATCCCAACTATCTAGACTTTGCTGTTTTTATGTCTTGGAAACAACATGCACTATCACTTCTAAGGCAGAATGTAGGAGTTAAAAAAAAAAAGCATCCAAGAAAGAAGGCAGCAATAAAGCCCACAATCACAGATGTCTGTTCTCAAATGAAGGGTATTAAGCTAGATCAATTCTAGGTGTTAATGCAAAGGAGGCCAAATGAGTTTCCTAGGTGTCACAGACTTGAGGGGCAACTCAGAATGGAGAACTTTAGTCCAAAGATCAAAGGGGGATGGGAAGAATTCCCACAAGCATGAGCTGAGATGAGGGCAGAAACAGAGTCAGGAGCGTACACAGGCAGAGAGAACAAATGGACAAGGAGCACAAAGAAAATGGCATGGGGGCATCCCTTGTTACCATGGAACAGATGGATCAACAACTTCCTGCCCTGCCCTGATGGTCATGTGATTCTTCAAGAGGATCCAACCAGGTCAATGGGCATTTGTACCTTAGCCTCAGAATTGAAGCTGAACTGGCTGCTGAAGTGGGAAAGATGGGAATTTTGGGGGGAAATGATTCAACTGGGAAGGAGAAAGGGAGGAAATTGGGTCCAAGGCTGTCAGGCACCCAGATTTCAAAGGAATAAGAGATGCCGTGACCTCAAATACAGAGGGTAGCTGACTACAGAGGAATGGAAAGCTTTCCCAAATGAGAGTCGAGAGATGGAGGAGTGAGTCTTAGGAGAGGGACAAGCAGACACAAATTCAGGAGCCTGGCTAACAGACATTGAAAGCGGAGAGGCAGAAAGAGTGCCTGGTTGCTTTGGATGAGGCCTGTACAAAAGGAGAGGCCTGGAAGTCCCCTGAAAGCCAGGGGACACAACCAGCCACCACCTTCTGGGGTCTTCCAAGATCATGGAGTAAGGGCTAGAAGGCTAACATAGGTAGAACAGAGTCAGCAAACTAGAGGGGACTGAAGCTGCCTGGATGGATTCGAAAAGGGAGCCATGGTCCCTCCAAGCCAGCACAGGCCACAGCAGACTGACTTCATTTCACTTTCCGCCCTGTGACAGGGTGATACTGCAGAAAACTGGATTGACAAGCTCTTTCCTGGGAGCCTTTTGGATGACGTGATAAGGCGCTCAAGTCAGAAAGAGGAATAGTGGAGGGCTCTAATACCCTGTGCTGGCAGTGCCATGCTTCATTCATATTCTCAATAACTCAGACAAAAAACAAGCTGCATGGCTGTTAAATGTGCCTGGGGCAAAGCCAGGAAGGACAGGCCAGGATCTCCAAACTGCTTGAGAGCGTACATCAGCAGGCCAAATTGAATCTGATGAAATCTAACAGATATATGTAGTCTTCCACATGGATTAAGAAAAAACCAGGAGAACATGGTACATAGTAACTGTAGTATTGTGGGATGAGCAAATGTGATAGACTTTGCTACTAACTGACAGCACTACAACAACCCAGGACAATTCTGAGGGACTTATGGCAAAGACTGCTGTCCATACCTAGAGAAAGAACTGTTGGAATAGAAATGCAGATGAAAACATGATTTATAACTTGGTTATGGTCTTACAAAAAATGAATAATATGGAAATATGTCTTGAGTGATAATACATGTAAAACCCAGTGGAACTGCTTGTCACCTCTGGGAAGAGGGAAGGAAGAGGGGAGGGAGACAACATGAATCATGTAACTTTGGAAAACTTATGCATACATTTGTTATTGGAATAAAATAAAGAAAAATTTCTTAAAAATCTGATCCCCTGGAAGAGAACTGAGACTTATCATGTTTAGTCCCAGAAGGAAGAACTGAGAATAACAGGTAAGTTTTGTGGAGAAGCAATCAAAGCTGGGACGAAGGAGACAGAAGACTTGGTGACATGGTGAGTTCTCCACCAGGGGCTCATCTTCCAGCCACACTGAATCATCACCTATGGGGGGTGGAGGGGTATTTGTGGCCTTTGAGGTCCCTTCTAATTAAGAGACTGTTGGCAGTCCAATTGGTACCTACTTCGGCATCACCTCGCTAACATTCTGGACATCCAGATGCCATTTAAAAGTTTTCATGTAAGGCAGAGCTCACTGCACCTGTCAAAAGCCCGGCTGTTAGGAGAGAGCAGGTAACCCACCTGCACTGGGGACACCTGGAATTCTAACCACTCAGATTTTCAGGATAGGATCTAAGTCTATGAGAAGAAGCCATCTGTGCCAGGAGAGCCCAGCTATGAGTGAGAGCTCCATCCCGAGTTATGGAGTGATTCTTTGACAGAAGAAAGAGGCAGGGAATGTCAGCTCTTCCCCCACACAGAGCATCAACCCCAGCCTGAGATTTGAATTCTTCTGAGGAACCCAAACTGCCTGGGAGCTAGCCAGCATCATGTAACAGAAAGCTTGTTGGGCCTGAGAGTCCAGAGCCCCGGGGCTTGCCTGGAATCAAAAGGAGTCACTTTATTCCTGAACCTCAGGGTCCTCTTTTGTTAAAAGTAGAAAATGACATTTGCAATATGTGGTTCAAGGGGCTGTTCTAAGTAAGGTAAGCAATCCATGAGCCAGAAATCCCCTCCATTGAGTTTTCAGTGGCTCCTGACTTAAACATTAAGGAAGGACAGAAATAAAACTTTGTGTAACACCCTCTATCTGAGCAGGGAAGAACCTAAAGAAGACCACCACCACCACCAACATACTTGTTTAGGTGAGAGATGACATATTTGAAGACTTCGTGGTTCTCCTTAGGGAATTTCTTTAGCACCTCCTTGAGAGCATGTAACTTCTGTTCCCGGTCATTGATTTCTGCCAAAGCAAAAGGAACCTGAGTCAAGAAATGGTACTGATGGGCACAGGCCCTTAGAGCCGCCCCTGGACAGACAGAAGTGGGTTCATGTAGGCAACACAGGGCAATCAGTAGATATATGAATGGATCTTGGCTAGACATTTTCAGAAAGAACTGAGACTGGCCAGATGCCATTTTCTGGCTCCCAAATAGGCAGAGGCTTACTCCTCAAATGCCACCCACCCAGCAATGGGCTGGCTACCAGGGGCCAGTTTCACCTTTGTGTTGGGATCCCTGCCTGGAGGGCACTGTGAATACCAGCACTGTAATCTAGGGCTTGCTGGCCACTGCTGTACAATAAGGAATGATTCAGTAACTACTATAAAGAAAACCATTCTTCCATCATCATGTTGTCCTCAGGGTCATGCATCCCAAGGCAGAGATCACACTGTCTTCCTGAACAGACGAGGAAATTCTGGTCCATACACTGGCAGAATCTCCATGGAAGGATCAAACCCCAGGAAAGGATGAGAGATTCTGGATTATTTTGAGAGAAAAAAAGGAACAGACACAAAACTCCTTCATAGTAAGACTGATAACTACAAAAGAATAACTAGAGAAAAATGAAAAAGTCTGACCCTTTTATTCACTACCCTAGAAGATAGCTCTGTGGATAAAACTAGAGAAAGAGAGCTGGAAGCATCTTACTGAGACAGGCTGGGAGAGGAAGTTGGGCTTGAGTTTGTTCAGACATTCCTTGGCATTTCTCAAATATTCAGCCTTCTGACCATTTTGCATTTAGTCCAGGCCACTAGCTTCTATTCTTTGTCCATTCAGATTCTGGCTTTGGCTTTGGGGATTTAGATTTTGGTCCAATTAATTAATTACTTTTTAATAAGAGAAGTAGAGTGGCTAAGCAATATGGTGTGCTAACAAGCACTCAGGTGGAAGCCAGGACTCCTGGGTTCAAATCTCAATTCTGCCAAGGATTTGCTGTGTCTCCAAATAAGCAGGTCTCTTCTTGGAGCAGAATCACTCACCTGCAAAGTGAGGTGATTGGACTAGCTACTCTTTTCCAATGACTTTCTATTTCACTAAAGTCCTTTTTGACTCTGCCATTCTCATCTCTCAGATCCCCATCCATTGTCACATTCTAGGGTATAAAGTCCTGTCAAGGCTGGGCATTCTCCAGGCCTTCTCCTAATCACCCTTCATGCTGTAGCAATCTAGAACATAAAGTTCCTTCCAGTTCAGACACTGACTTGGGTCCCCTATTCTTCCTTCATTCAACAAAAATCAGTCAAATGGAGGCAGCTAGGTGGCACAGTGGATAGAATGCTGGGCCTGGAGTGTAGGTCCTGGATTCAAATCTGGTTTCAGACACTTCCTAGCTGTGTGACCTTGAGCAAATCACTTCACCCTGTTTGCCTAGCTCTTGTCCTTCTGACTTAAGAGATGTTACTATGACAGAAAAGGGTTAAAAAAAAATTAACTGCATGTGTATTTCACAGACATTTGGTGTTCTAGAAGCTAAGTTATAAGGATGCTTCTAGCACTAAAATTCTGGTCGTGTCAGCTGGGAGTGACCCTTGGCTTTAAACCTAAAGTCTGTGCTCCCTTGAGAGCTGCCACAACAAAAGGTTTGCTCCTAGACAGGGTGTACATGTGAAGGGATGAAGGAGAAATAGGGTTACGCTGGGAGATGAATTTATTCCTTGACCTCGCTGGTGGTCAGGAACAGAGGATGTCGAGAGCTGGCTGGACTCTGATTAAAGAGGAGAACAGATTTCAGAGCTGGGAAGGGATCCAAGAAGCTGACCATCCAATCCAGATGGAAACAAGAATCATTTCCAGCATTTTTGTGGTTGTGTGAGTGGACATCTAATTTGTATAAAGATGCCTCTATTGAGGGAGAACTCACTACCACCCCTACCCAGCTGCACAGAACTAATCCTCACACAGTCTATCATCCTAATAAGCGTCTTCTGGACATCATGTCCTTTCTTAGTTGGTTTAGAGACAGGACCTGGGTCTGAGGTCTGGCTCTGCCACTTCTAAGTGGGTGTCTAGTCAAACAGCTAACCTTTCTGAGCCTCAATTTTCTCCTCTGTTAAATGCAAACAATACTATCTGTAGTGTAAACCACTTCACAGGGAAACTGTGGAAGAAGCACACAACATGAGCTATTCCTTCAGGATGAGTAGCCAGGCAACTATTATGTGCTTCCTATGTCAGGTACGGCAGTGAGGGGATGCCATAGTGCACAGAGCACTAGATGAAGTCATCAAGACTCATCTTTCCAACCTCAAATCCAGCCTCAGACACTTCTTAGCTGTGTCACCCTCAGCAAGTCACTGAACAAGATCTTGGCTTAGATTCTTCATCTATAAAATGAGCTGGAAAAGGAAATAACAAACCGCTTCAATAGCTCTGCCAAGAAACCCCCAAAATGGGGTCATGGAGAGTCAGGTACAAATAAAATGATGAGATGACTATGTGAGTCAGGCAGGAGGGTTAGGGGAGAGAATCCTGGAGCAGAACATGAGTCAAGAAACAAACTAGGAGATGTGTTGAGGAGGCGAAGTCTTTCTCTACCTGCAGCATGAATGTCAGGAGAGGAGCCAGAAAAGCCTGTCAGGGCTGTCAAATTGGAGCTCAACTCTCTGGCCTCTGCAGATGGTCAAGACTTTCTCCTGTGGGCATGCATGGGCACACGTGTTTGCATGCACGCATGCATGTACTGTTGGCTAGTGTCGTCTCCACATTAGAATTGGAGTTTCTCAAGAACAGAGATTGCATTTTTTGCTTTTCTTGATATTCCTAGAATATCAGTACCTGATAGGTGCTAAATCAAGTTTGTTGACTGATATCTGCACCTTTTGAAAAAGACAAATCAGGTAGAAAAATTAAAAATATATTCCTTAATGAGAATGAATTATACATCAATGAAAAAAGGTAACAGGATGTGATGGAAAGAACAGGGGCTCTCGAGTCTGAGAAATGAGTTTACATCTTGGTTTCCAAAGTATGGGATGTGTAAACCCTTGTTGAGGTAAGCTACCTCCAGGAGGTCCAGTGTTCTCCTCTGAAAAAGAGAGGGAAATCTCCCCCCACAAAGCGACTCTGAAGCCAGTGCCTTGCTAGTTGGCTCTTCACATGAGTCATCTTAAGCGCTCTCTTTGCTCTAGCCTTCAACCTTCCAATGGCCTGTGTTTAAATCAATGGGAAGTAGTTTTGGAAAATGTGAGGAACATGTGTGTGACTTCAAGTTTTCCTTAGTGAAATAATCCCACACTTTCTTCCAGATACACACTCAGCACAGGTCTCTCTGGAAGAGCCCGAGCGGCCATCAACACAGCTGTAGTTAGCTTAGTCACATGGGCAAACGACAGCACCTTTATTGGAGAGTCTGGTCTGCTCCTACCTCGGGGCTGGAGACGGGGTACCTGAGTACCTTGGGGCCCCTGCCTCCCTCCCTCTGGCCTCCTGGCCCTCCCCATTAGCCCCCAGCCCTTTCACTTCATCAATGATCAGAAAGGTTTAGAAGACATCTTGAAGCCACATAGAGTGGTGGGAAGATGTGAAATCTGAACACAGGCTGCTCCCACCCAGCTGGCTTACCCTCTGTGGCCTCAGTTTCCTCATCTGTAAAACACAGGGTTGGGCTAGAAGAGGCCCGAGGGGCTCTCTTTTCTGCCTGGCCTCTGGCCAGAGACAGATGGAAGCACTGACACGAGGCCCAAACCACGGTCAAGGAACTGGCTGCCAGGAAGGAGACAAATGCAGAGCCCTGTGCAAGGTGGCACAGCGCTCAGTGCTATGGGCAGGCCTCAGGTCCAGTTCCTCTCAGTGTGCTAGCCTGGATTTTTCTTAGACTGAGCATGAGAAGGGCCTCTGGGTGTCAGTAAGATCTAGGTGTCTTAGTGGACCGATGGTTGGAGTCAAGAAGGCCTGGATCTAAATCCTGCCCCAGACCCTCCCTGGCTGCGGGAGTCTGATCAAGTCTCCCAAGCCTCTCACTTTGGCAGAGCAGGGGTCAAAGCCCAGGTCTCCTGCCTCTCAGGCTAGGGCTCTCCTCAAGGGGAGGTTTTCTGTCATTATTTCATGGTATAATCTTGAGGAGGCCTGAGCACCACGTTGCCTGCTTTTTCTGCCAGGGTGAGTGGGGTGGGGTGGAGGGCCATGGAAATAAGGCTCAAAGCTTTGAGGGCAGAAGCTCTGTTATCATCAGCTCGGGGGTGGAGTGGGGGGGCAGGTGCTTGCTGTTTGGCCTGGGTACGTCCCTTTTCCAGACAATCTTGCCCCCCGAAAAACAATGGTCTCCTAAAGGAGCCTGGCCACGGAGTCAGGAGAAATGAGGAGGGAGAGTGGAGTGTGGGAGCAACGATGGGCAAGCTTCAAAGGTCTTGTGGTGAACGTCAGTTTACTATGAACAAAAAATTTTTTAGTCTCCTGACAAACTGATGGGGAAGAATGTCCTCAAGTGGGCATGTATGGATGGCTTGGCAAGGACTTCCAGATTCACAAGGACCCACCAGAGGCTGGCCCACCTTGGCATTCATTCTACAGAGAATGTCAGGTGAGGGTCCCTGGCCTGTTCGGATTACAGCACGGAGATGCCAGCATTCTGACACTGGGAAGGGTTCTCCTGAGAATCAAGCATGGAGTTGCCAGACTCATCTGATCCAGGAATCCAGGCAAGGTCTGCTGCCTCCAAGTCGAATAAGGCCTCAAGGTGGGCTAAGAGATCCTGAATTTAGAGCTGGAGAGCACCAGGAGGTCATCTGCTCACCGGGAGGAGGGGGCAAAGCTCATATTGACCCCAGATCAGGAATCACATCCTCAAGAAAAACATCCCTTCTTCTACCTCCTATGGCTTTCATCAAGAAGTGACCACAAAGGGGGCAGCTGCACAACTCAGGGGATACAGAGCCAGGAGGTCCTGGGTTCAAACCTGGCCTCAGACACTTCCCAGCTGTGTAATCCTGGGAAAGTCACTTAACCCCCATTGCCTAGCCCTTACCACTCTTCTGCCTTGGAATACACAGTATTGATTCCAAGATGGAAGGTAAGGGTTTAAAAAATAAAAAAGTGACCACAAAGGGAGCAGCTGGGTGGCTCACAGTATTGAGTCAGGTCTATAGAAGGGAGGTCCAGGGTTCAAATATGACTCCAGAAATTTCCTAACCGTGGGACCCTGGGCAAGTCATTTAACCCCCATTGCTAGCCCTCACTGCTCTTCTGCCTTGGAATCAATACCCAGTATTGATTTTAAGACAGAAGGTAAGGGTTAAAAAACAATTTTGACCACAAAATCTGGAATCTTAGAGGAGGAAGGAATCTTTAAGGCCTTTTAGTTTAATCCTATCACTGTCTAGAGAGACTGAGGCTAGTCCTGAGTCCACGCACATAAGACAACCTGCCACCCCCCCAACCCCCCACCAAGGAGCCCATAATATGGGGCATTGGGAACATCACCCCTCTGGTACATCTTACACCTGTGCTGTCTTTGGCATTGCCTAGCAGAAATGATCCTGGAGGAAGGAAGGACACGAAGAACAAGACCCCTCGGAAGAGGAAGCCATGCCATGAAGGCTCTCCCAGGGGGGTTCTCCTGTGCCAGGCTCCTGGCAGCTGAGCATCTGGGAATGGCTCAGAGCAGTGAAAGACAAAATGGGAAGAGGAAGTGCCAAATCCCTATCCTCTTCCAGGAAGTGACAGAAGCTAGACGGGGGGTTCCCTGCCCACCAAAGGCCCAGCCCAGCTGGACATTGCCAGCAGCACCCAGGATGTGGGGAGGCTGCACTCACTGTGGGCCTCCACCAGGTCATTCTGCATGCTGTAGGGCACAAGGGGGTCTGGCAGCTCAGAGAAGAAGCTCTTCATGGCACCTGCCACAGTGTTCACGGTGAAGTCCTTTTCAGCCAGGTCCAGGTTGTGGTCTGCAAATAAACAGCAGGATCAAAAGATGTTCAAACCCTAATGCTGGACATTGGAACAAGGAGGAAGTAGGCCACTGCTGTCTGCTGTTGGCTAGGGGTGGGTGGGGTTGGGGCAGGGGGCTGGAGGTGGGGGGACAGACTCAAAAGTCACCAAGGAAACCCCTACCCCCGCCTGATGCAGGCAAAGACTGAGCCCCCCTTCAGGAAGGGCAGGGGGCCCAGGAGAAGCCAACCATACACACCCATCAGTCACTAGACAAGGATGGGCGAGGATAGGAGGCAGCATGTGCCAGGCAGGTGATACAGGTGTCCCTTCCCCTTGGACCCAAGAGCTCTGCCAAGAACATCATGTTCTCAGGTCCCAACCTGACCCTGCTGACTGCTCCCTCAGCATCACCTGTCCCCTGTCCGGCTTCCCGCCCAGCCCAGGGGGAAGCCACCCCTGTACAGATGTGTTTTGGACAGAACTGCCAAGTGGTTCAACATTGGGAAGGGACAATGCCCAGTGGCAGTGCCACTAAGAGGTTGGCCCCTATGCCTCAGAGACTCCCATCAGATGGGAAGCAGAACCCTGCTTGGAGCCGTCTCTTGCCATCAGAATGGGGGCAGGCACTGTGTCCACTCTTCTCTTGGTACCCCCCCCCCAGCCTTAGGCACTCACTTGCTCATTAAATGCTGGGCAGTTTGCAGTTTGGGGGGGCCTGGGATGGTGCTGTAGGGAGCAAAGGCACAGACATAGGAGAGAGCGTGTAGGAGGGATCTGGCAAGAACTCAAAGCCAGGTCTTGTGTCTCCAAGGTGAGGGCATCATGGTCAGGTCCAAGCTCATGCCTAGGGCCCTCCCCTCGAGCACCTTCCATCCAGACTTGTGCCAGAGGGTCATGGTGTAGAAGCAGCTCAGAGACAAGGCAGATGGCTACCTGGTGTGAGCAAGAAACCAAGGCTCCTTCCCTGCTTCTGAAATGCACACAGGCCACCAACCAGTTATCCCATGAGGGTGGCTACTTTCCAGGTGGCATTGGGGGGGGGGGGGGTAGGGAGTTGTCAGGTGTCATAAAACAACAGTGTGATTTGTTCTCTCCAGTTGGGGTGTTTAAGAGAGCCCAGCTTTCACAGCAAGTTAATAAAATCCCCAATAGTCTGGCCTAGTCTCCAGAAAGTCATAGATGGAGATCTTGGATCTGGAGGTTCAGAGATGAGGAAGCAGTGAGGTGGGGGAAGTAAGGAGTCTATCTGGAACTCAGGGTGAAAGGACCAAGAGAAGGCCACAAGGTCTCCTGGGCCTGGGAAAAGCAAAAGCAATCTCATCAACAGTGGCAGGATACCTCAGTGTTTAAGGGTGAGGCCCTGTCCTAGTGGTGGGATGAAAGGACAAAAAGTCTGGGCCTTCCCTGAGCCAAGTGTCTCCAGGAGAAGTGGAGAGGAAGAAGAGAACATGGCTCAGGGAGATGGCACACCAGGGATCTGCATCTCAGTTGGGAGAAAGGGACAGACAGCCTGGACAAAGGGTCAGAGTCTGAATGTATGGGATCATAGGGCCAAAGAGAAGAAGACAGGGGAGCCACTCAGTGAAGGAAAGCTCTGAGGGCCAGAGAGAAGCATCTCTATTTCTCCCATAGGCAACAAGGAACTCCAAGACTCACTCACTGCCCAGGCTCTTCTAGCTCCCCTCCTCCAGGCTCCAAGCCCATCTCCTGCACCCAGGCCTTCCAGTCTGTCCTCAGTGGCCTCTTTCTCAAACTACTATGGGCACATTTGTATCCCTTTTGCCTCCATTCCTGTGGAAGCTTCTTGCAAATGGACTGTGGCACTGTGTATTTGTATCCCTAGAGCCTGGCACTGTGCTTGGCACATGGGTCAGGTGAAAACAAACATTGATACTCACTTACAATGTGCCAGGCAGTGGACTAAACATTGGGGTTCTCTCTCTCTCTAATTGGAGGAGACAACAAGAGAGTGACCATAAATGCTGAAGCAATAAAGAACATCAATGCAAGATAGTCAGAGGGAAGACACTAGTGACAGAAGATGGAATTTGAAGCTGAGTCTTGAAGGAGGTGGAGGAAGGAGACCATTCCAGACATGGGGACCAGCCTGTAGAAAGACCCAGAGTTGGGGGTTGGGGTTTCAGGTGTGAAGAATAATAAGATCAGTGGAACAAGACCAGAAGGGTGAAAGGTTCAGCTGGTATAAGCTTTGAAGGTCAAATGAGGATTTTCTGTTTTAGTGGGGAGCCACCGGGGAAAGTGGCTTTCCAAGTAAGGGGCAATACTAGGATCAGAGCTATGCCTGCAGAAAAAAATCACTTTTGGTGGCAGAGTGGAGGATGTATGGGAGCGGGGCGGGGGGGGGGGGGGGGGAAGGGGGAGAAGCTCAGGGGAGGCTGGGGATGGTGTTTAGACTGGAGAAACTCCCAGGAGAGAGCAGAGAGGGAAGGCAGAAGAGCACTCGGAGGGAACTAAACCCATGAACAAAGATCCAGCAAAGGGGCCTGAAGAATGTAAGAGAAAAATCAGCAGAGAGCAGAGAAGAGAAACCAGGAAATAAAAGAATATCTGCAGGACGAAAGGATGATGGACAATGCTAAAGGGTTCAGAGAGCTGAGGAAGAATTGTCAGCAACTCTGGAGAGGACAGTTCAGTTGAAAGCCAAATGGCAAAGACTTGAGGATCAAAAGACAGGAGGGGAGAGGAATAAATGGTGGCACTGTAGGGCAAAGGGCATGCGTGGTGTTGAGGGTCTGGTCACCAGGGCTCCCTGCTTGAAGCTAGGCCCTGTCAAGGGCTTGAAGGGAAAGAGACAGGAGCAGGGCCCTTCTGTTACCGGGGGACAGCAGGGGATGGCTCTTTGGCTGTTTCAATAAGTCTTAGAAGGAGGTTCCTTCTGCAGTATGGCTAAGATGTACTCAATGCTTTTGATAGTCTTGGTCATGTTAATTTGAAGTGGGCTAAACCAAAACTCCTAGACAATGCTGGAGTCTCCAAACTGGAGGAGACTTGAGATCTCTATTGGATTTCAGGCCAACCACTAGACATTTTCAAAGTTCACACAGTGTTCCTCTACTACCATCAGGCAGGCATTGTTGAGGCTCCTGGTGAAAATGGTCCTAGTCTGAATCTGTGGGTCCCTGCCCCAGTCCTTAAGGATGTATACGGAGTGGGCACTATGGATTACTACCTCTTGGTGTACCACAGCCCTGGGCAGCACGTACTTGCTGGACGGCTCAGGGTAAGTCAAGTTGCTTCTTTAGCCAGGAGCTCTGGACCGTACTCTGCCCCAGGGAAGACTTCACCATTATCTTAGTAGGAGAGGCTGGGGTCAGGGGTGCTGCATCCTGGGGACAGGGATGTCAGGCTGGGGCTGGCCCATACCATGAAGCACCTGGCCAGTAGGCTCTCCTTACTATAGTTAGACCTTATGCTTCATTCCATCAGCAGTTCCAGCTCCCAATAGGTCATCTTTAGTTTTAGATTGCTTTGAATCTATAAACCTTACCTTGATCAAACTGTCTCTGAAGGCTCTCCATCTCAGATTTATTTCCACTCACTCTGTAGATGCCTTCAGTACTCAGCCCTGAGGGAAGAAAGTCAATAAATTACTTTGGTACAGTCCAAACAGTAGTCATGAGGAACTGTGAATCACTTTGATATGTTAGGCTAATCATGGACAGATACCAGCTTCTGCCTTAATTTCCTCCTCTGTAAAAGACTGTTTGTGAGAAAAAAATCTTGTAAATCTTCAAACACCAAGTAGAGATTTAAAGCAACTTGCTCAAGTCACAGGGAAAACCATTGGTGGAAATTCAGATGAGCATGGTCTCAGTTTGTGGTTCCGGCTTGAAAGACTAAGTCACCC
Organism: Monodelphis domestica; assembly: GCF_027887165.1. NCBI lineage: Eukaryota > Metazoa > Chordata > Mammalia > Didelphimorphia > Didelphidae > Monodelphis > Monodelphis domestica. The sequence goes on from NC_077230.1 coordinate 420,420,496, forward strand.
TTTAGCATGCATGCTCCAAGAAGCTGAACAAGTCTGCTGACAACAGAGCATCACTCCTTTCTCCCTCGAGCATGATTCTGCTACACTGCCTGTCCTGAAACAAGTTCAGCTGCTGCTGGGAGGCTTAGACCCTCAAGTCAATCTACAGTCTCCAAGCATTTTAGTGACCACTCGTAATCACTGCAAAGCCTGCATTAGGCAAGATGAAAGTCCCCCAACCATACTGGCAGCAGGTGGGATCTCCAGCACAGACCACTTGGAGACCACAGCAGAAGCCATCAATTGCTCAGCTTAAAAGCTTTTAATTGCTCATGGGACAGGCCTCACTTCAGAGATTGGTTTCACCCCAGAGAAAACAGGATTAATGGCCTAACCCAGAGGACAGCATAAACTGCTGGGCCCAACTACAAAGGATCTAGCTTGCACAGCACCCCTTGTGTGGGGTAAGCAGTGGATGCTGAGTACTTTCAATCCAAAAGCTATCAGCTAACCCTCACATAACCTTAGGCTTAGTTCAATGTGTAAGGAAGGTTCTTCCTCTTCTCTCACCTTTTTGAAGCCATTCCCTTGGAAGCACTGTGGCCTGAGCACAACTTTCAGGCTTAATCAGTAATGCATTGTTTCCCCATGAGGTTCTCTGCCCATGACAGAACACCTCCAGTCTCTCTGGGCCTAGAAATGGGCTCCTCAGTCACCTGAAGGCTCCACAGGAGCACCATGTCCCAAAGAGATATTTTCCCCCAACATTCCCAATTCATTTTTATGCATTTTAAAATCTACTGATCTGTATTCATGCTGTGCTCTTCATCCACAGTCTCATTCTGTGAATTTTAGTTTTACTCCACCCTGCTTAGTTTTTAGAATTCTAGCAACCAGGAATGTATACATCCCCACTTAAGGATTAACTGTGAGGAGGATGGCCTATGACCGACATGTGCTAGCAAGCGACAAATCAGAAACATCTGACAGACCCCCTGGGCTGTCCTAAGCCAAGCTTAAGCCACCATTGGTACATGTGAGATGCAGGAAGTGATGTAAAGAACAGTCTATACATTTTGCGTCACTTCTTTCTCTGGGGTTCTCTCTCTGCAACCTTGGGCTCTCCGAGTGGCATTGGGAGCTTTGGTGGACTTGGCCCTGGAACTCAGGCCTGGAGGAGCTCCTCAGACTGCTTCCTTTTAGACAGTCACATGGTGAATGATAAGATTGACTTCCCTTTCCCATGGCTTTCTGGAGAGGCCCCTTGTCTGAGGCCTCTGAACTCCTGCTTGGCTCAGACCAGGCTGGAGCAGTCCAATTCCATTCTCTCTCTTCTTCTTAATTTCTTCCTACTATTGTAATTAAACCATCATAAAAATCCCAAACTGACTTGAGTATTTTATTGGGATTGAATTTAAATCCCCAGCGACCACTAAAATAAAATATTCATGGAACAACCCCTAATATTGCCCATAACAATTCCTGGATTTGAATTCTGGCTTTGCTGTTACCCGCCAACAAAGAAACCCAGGCCAGTTACATCCTTTGTCCCTGGTTTAGCCTCAGTTTCCTCCTCTGAGAAATGAGCAGGTCAAACTAAAGACTACTAAGGTTCCATTCAGCTGATCAGGTTGGCCTTCTTGGTGCTTAGGTATGATTCAAAAAGAGAGCCAGAAAGGACCTCAGCCATACGTTCCCTTCAATTTACAGAACAAAACAGAACTTTGATGGCAGCTATTCTGGCATTATTCACAAACATGAAGCTCTGAACGCTCTGCTTGGCTTCAGGGCTCTGGGACTGCACCTGCTGGGAATTAATTGAGCTGCTTTCCTAATCCTCTTTCAATATTTCAATGACCCACCACTGTGAGCTATTCCCTTCACTAGATTTTGCTTCTCTGGTAGCTATGGCTGAAAGAACCATCCTGTTATACGGATCAGTCTGGTGACAATCAGGGCACAAAATTGGCCTGGCTGGTTCTCTGACCAAAGGCACTGTCCATCTCTGGGCTCCTGGATTAGAAGCTGTTCTATCTTAGCAGCAGTTCCTGCCAGAGCTCACAATCTGTGTGGACAACCTACGAGGTTCTTGGGAACACATCAGCAACATGGGGAGCCATCAGAACACCTCTGTGGAGCTATTTTGTACAAATGAGCAACAGTACACAGCATTTACCAGAGTGAATGTAAGAACGAGTAGAAATAATAGTGATGGACCCATCACAAGTCATTAGAGAAACTGGAGACAGTCCGGGTACATCCACAACCCATAACTTGGTGGGACGGGTACCACGGAGAGCAACTACTACATGCTCAATTCATTTGAACAAAGGTGCAAGAAGCAGCAGCTATGTGCAAAGTACAGTGGGTGACACAGACCCTACTTTCAAGAAGCTTCTAGCCTAATGGAGAATGGGGAGAGGGAAGGATAACAAGTACACAAACAACCATGACGGACAGAGGAAGGGCAAGGGATATACTTAGAAATGGTGGTCATGTACAAATGATGGCAATAAAAAAGAGAAAAACTCAAAACATTTCCTTAAACAACTCCCTGCTATACAGTGTGCCAGAGTTGCTTCTGGCTCCAGGCACCTAGTCACTATCTCCCAAAAGTTTTGATTTCAAACCACCTTTGTCCTAAATCCATTAGATCTTTTTGAATCACTGATATAAGACAAAGTTGAAACATCAACAAGAGGCTTAAAAAAATCCTGTTCAAGTCCCTCTGTTTTCTAAGGCTGACCTAGGCATTTCCCAGTTCTGTAAGCATTAGTCTTTGGACAAATGGGGCAGCTAGATGGCACAGTAGACAGCGTGCCAGGCTTGAAGTTGGAAGGGCCTGCATTCAAATTTGGCCTTGGATACCTCATAGTTGTATGACCCTGAGCAAGTCACTTAACCCCAGTTGCCTAGCCCTTGCCCTTCTGTTTTAAGAGCTGTTACTAAGACAGAAAATAAAGGTTTAAAAAATAAACATTTCCCATCATATCTAAGAGCAAACTGGAAATTAGCTGCCAATAAATTACCAGGGGTGTGGTCCTGCCACAACCTCACCAGTCCCGTGATTAAAGCATAAGTCCCATTTTACAACACTGATGAATCAGCAGTTCAGTATTTCCTGGTAATTTATGCTTTTGTTTATTTTATGAAATCGTGTTGCCATTTATGAGGGCAACTCAGACCATCTTGCATAACACCAGAGCATAATTTAGGGAGAACTGTCATTTGCCTGGCCCACACTATTGGTATAACCACTAATTAAAGGGCAATTAAAAAAATAAAAAACCTCTGAGCAGGTGGCTAAGTTTAATAATGCTGACAACAGAATGAGGGCCCAGGTAAAGTGATGACCTGGGAACATGGACAGCCTCAGGGAAGCACAATGAGCCATTTGCTCCAGGGGGGGCAACAGTAGAAACTGCAATTTCTGTGATGCCAGACCCAGAGAAGGTCCTTGCTCCTCTCTGAGAGAGAATATTTATTATTCACCAGTTTAGAGATAAAAATAAACTACCCAAAAGCAATCAAGGGACTGAAACAGGAGTAACATAGAATATTAGAGCTAGAAGAGACCTCAGAATACAGTGTCAGACATCACTTTTCAGATGGATGGAGGGAGTAGTGGATTGTGAGCTGGAGGACCTGGGCTCAAGTCTCAACTCTGTCATTACTAGCATACTCTGGAGAAAGGCATTTAAGCTCTCCCAGGCTCAGTAGCCTCATCTGTGAAATAAGATAGCTGGAATCAGAGGTTGGATGTATCAAACACTTTGGGCCACCTAAACCCTATGAAAATGGCATTGGGAAATATTTAGCAAAATAAATACAAATACAATCTAACAGATACTACTATGTGGTTTTCTAAGTCAATATGCAACCCATAGGGTTCCTTAGGTATGCATTTAAGTGGCCCTATTTATATCTGAGGTTTGGCACTCCTGGACCAAAGGTTCCCTCCAGCCCCAAACCTAGAATCCTAGCAAGGTTAGTTCAAGGTCATAACAAGCAGTCAGGAAGGAGCTAATGTTTTCTGACTCCTAATTTACTGTTCTTTCCACCAACTCCCCTGACTTATTTTTTTAAGTAATTAGAAGGCAGTGGAATAAAATGCCTAGCCTTAGACTAGACAGTTTTTTTAAACTCTAAAATTCTCTTTTTTTGCACCTTCATTCCCTCACTGCAGAGATGGTGAGTATGATGTGGAATACTTCATATATTATTAGACACAGTTGATGTGATGGTTAATTTTCTTTTAAATTAAATCTTTCTTACTAGGGATAGCCTGATGGATAGAGGAAGAATGAGATACATTTGTAAATGAAGGTCATGTACAAATGGTAACAATACAAAAGGTATTAAAAACCAACAAACTCTGCATTTCCTAAAATGCCTCTCTGCTCCAGCATACCAAGACTGCGACCTCCATCATTCTGACTGGAGGGCATTCTAACTTATCGGGTTCATAATATCATTTCATGGCCATTTCCAGGCCACAGACCTCTCTTGAGCTGCCCTTCCCTTTTCTATGTGTAGCTCTGAGAATAGTAATGAAATTAACAATGCCATTCTTGGGAAGGAATCTCGCCGCTACTACTCCCATCACTACTGACTTCTTTCCACAACTCATTATATATGTTATCCCCATTAAAATGTAAGCTCCTGGAGGTCAGGTCTTGTTTACTTTTATCTATCCCTACCATTTTGTATAATGCCCTGGGAAATAATAAGCGCTTAAATGTCCCCTCAATCACCCTGAAGCACTTCTCCAAAAAGCTTTGGCTACTGGATCTGACTAAGGCTGCTCATCTGCTGGGGAGAAAGAATAGGATTGATTCTTGGACAGGGTGAAGCCAAAGGAAACTGGGAGAAATGTTTGGTGGTCTGGATGTGACCTGGGCATAGGAGGACCTAGTAGCTGGTTCCCTCTAGAGTTTTTACTAGTCTCCCATTTCTATCCTAGAGGCATGGAAATAAATCCATCACAAGGTTAACACTTTACTTAAAATAGTGAAGACACCAATATAGTTCATGTATTACAGTATCTCTTTTGCTGGCTCTTCAACCAGGTCACACAAATTAGATAAGTGCTCCTCTGTGGTCTGGACCCTCTTTTCTTCTTCAATCTTATCTCAATCATTTCACTGGGTCCTATTGGTTCAAAATATCATCTCTAGGAGATGGGGGGAATAAACATTTATTAAGTACTTGATATGTGCTAAGTAGTTTACCAGTATTATTTCATTTGATTCTTACAATATCTCTGTGAGGTAAATGTTGTTACCTACAGGTGAGGAAACAGAGGTACAGTGGCTAAGTGACTTGCTCAAAGTCCTACAGCTAGGAAGGCTATGACGGGTTTGAATTCAAATTCTCCTAACTCTAGGCCCAGCCCTCTATCCACTGTGCCAGCCAGCTGACTGTAGATTAAGAGTGAGTGTGAGGTGAGAGATAAAGAGGGATAAGCCTGTGCCTTAGGAAACCCACGTGATACCTTTAGGGCAAGTATTGGTGCTTAATGTGAGCTAACTGAAGAGACTCCATTTCTGGAAGCAAAAAAACCCCATTCTATTTATGTCACAGTATCCAGATTTTAAAAAAATCTCCTGAGCCCCAGTTCTGCAGCTCCATCAATTCGAGAAAGAAGAGAACATTCGCAGTTGGGGAGACCAGGAAGGCTTTCATGGAATTTACAAAGTCTTGATGCAGGGCTTTCAACAGACTAAGATGGAGGAAATACATTCTAGGCAGGAAACTGGTCTTTTGTAATGATTAAATGCAGGACAGGATAGCAGGAAATAGGAAGTAGTTCTATTTAGCTATTTAGAAAAGTTATGGTAATAAGAGCTGGCATTTACATAGACTTTTAATGTTTTGCAAAGTGCTTTACATGTGTTATATAGACTAATTACATAATATTAAAGGCAAAAGAAGTTTTTATTTTCTATATAAAATAGTTTTAAAGGAAGGGAGCAACACGGTTAGGTTTGTGTATTAGAAAGATTGCATTGGCAGCTTTGTGAAAAATGACTGGAGAGGGCATTTAGGTGGCTTGGTGGATAGAGTACCAGGACTGGAGATGGGGAACCTGGGTTCAAATTTGACCTAAGACCCTTCCTAGCTGTGTGACTCTGGGCAAATCACTTAACCCCAACTGACTAGCCCTTGTTGTACTTCTACCTTAAAATGGTATCAATTCTAAGACGGATGATAAGGCCTATTTGTTTTGAACCTGGATGTAGGGAGGATGGTGGTGTGACTATGGAAAGGGAATACATTTGTTCTCTGTGGTTCTCTGACCAATTGGTGACAAGTGTAAGGAAAAAGCTTTCTCCATTATGAAAGATGAATTTTCTTTCATCAAAGCTGTTCAAGGGAAGAGACTGCTTTAGGAGATAGTGAGATCCATCCTTCTGAACTCACAAGCTACAATTATCTTCAAGGTGATTTTTTTTGGCCTATGTTCACTCATCATGAATGATGCAACCATGAAGTGATGTTTCTTCTTCATACAAAGTCAGACAATTCCTTCCTTTGCCTCCCTCAAGAAAACTCATGACTATCCTCCTACTCTCTGTAACCACTTTGTCTTCTGGCATCATGAGAATACCAACATGGACACAGCAGTTCAAGTCTGCCGGATAGTGTGTCAATGTGCTGGTGCTCAGACAAAGATCTTCCATTAAGATACCTACAATGAAGTCAATGTCTACAGGCTCTATCTAAACCCTGTGTCACTTAGCACTATCTGTCCCTTTTTTCTTAACACTCCCACACTGTCAACTGTGGAAAAGGAAGCCACAGAGGACATAGGGCTATGCTGTTTGTTGGGATTCATGGGTTGCCATGTCAACTGCAGGCCCTTTGATATCAAATCCAGTTGGGACAGTACTTGAAAAGTCTGTCCAGCAGAGTATAATTTGCCCTATCTTTGAGAATGCATGACCAATTCCATGCTATGATGAAGCAAAACCAGAGGAGTTTGGGGGTGGGGGAATAATCTTAACAGAAAAATTATTTAGAGAAAAACTTCTTGGGGAAGATAAGAACAACTAGCTCCTGGCTGGGTGCACCAAAGGACCATAGATTTTCTGAGCTGCACATCTAAATCTCAAAGGAAGGTGTGGCTGGTTGAATGGTTCAATACACAATAGGAGGAAGGCTGTGTAGATTACAGGGTTCAAACTCCACCCAGGACTGGGGATGGGCAGTGTCAGGCTTCCTCTTAGAGCTCTAGGAGGATAGGAGCCTAGCCTCAGAGAAGGCTAATCACTGAGAGTTCCATCTACAAAACAGATCATTCTCCTTGGCAAACCCCAAATGGCTTTTCTGCTTTCTATATTTAGAGAATGAAAGCTCAGCAGTTTCTGCTCTCTCTGTCTCTGTTTCTGTCTGTCTGTCTGTCTGTCTGACTCACTCACTCACTCACTCACTCACTCACTCACTCACTCACTTTTCTTTCTGGGTCTGAAAGGTGGAAAGATCTAATGCAGTTCTTAATCTTATTTTTTGTGTGTGCCCTGGATCTCTTTGGCAGTCCAGTGAAGCCTATCACCTCTTTCTCAGCATAATTTAAAAAAAAAACAACAAAAACAACAACAAAAACAACCACCTATCACTGAAGGAAATGTTCTCAAGTCTCTTCTCATTTGTAGTCTGTTTTATTTTCTAAGGTCTGTCCCAGCTCAGAAGTTCTGTATTCTGTTTAAGGGCTCTTTTAGGTTTAACATTTTGCCTTATGTTTCTTTCAATAACGTGACCAACAGTTATTAAGTTCGTACTATGGGTAAGGACTAGAGGGATCCCAAGATAAAAGTGAAAGAGTCTTTGGGCCTCAGGAAATCATAATCTTTTGAAGTGATACAGTGTGAACCCAAGTACCTCAAACTACACTATAAAGTAGTAGCTATCAAGGTGATTTGGTTAAAGAACCAAAGTGGATCAATGAAACCCATCAGGGAAAGAAAACCCACTCTCCTCTTCACCAACACTCTTTTTAAACTCAGTGGCTGCCCCTGCCCCACCCAAGGGCAGGTGAGTGACCCTGGAGCTTGCCCATCCCCACCTTAACATGGGTCACATTCTGTCCTCTCTCCCAATATCTGCTTCCACCTCACCTCTTCCTCTCAGAACTATAATGAACACCAAGATAAATTCAGAATGGATGAATGAATTAAACATGAAGAAGGAAACTAGAATTAAATTAGGTGAACAAAGAATAGTATAACTATGAGAACTTTGGGAAAGGAAAGAATTGAAGATCAAGCAAGAGATAGAGAATATCACAAAATGCAAAATGAATAATTTTGATTACATTAAATTAAAATGGTTTTGTACAACACAACCAATGCAACCAAAATTAGAAGGGAAGCAACAAATTGGGGAAAAAATCAGTATAACAAAATCCTCTGACAAAGGTCAAATTTCTCAAATCTATAAGGAGCTAAATTAATTGAACAAAAAAATCAAGACATTCCCCAATTGATAAATGGGCAAGGGACGTGAATAGGCAGTTTTAAGATAAAGAAATCAAAACTATCAATAAGCACATGAAAAAGTGCTCTAAATTCCTCATAATTATAGAAATGAAAATCAAAACAACTCTGAGGTATCACCTCACACCTAGCAGGTTGGCCAATATGACAGCAAAGGAAAATAATAAATGTTGTAGGGGGATGTGGCAAAATTGGGACACTAATGAATTGCTGGTGGAGATGTAAATTGATCCAACTATTCTGGAAGGCAATTTGGAACTATGTCCAAAGGGCTTTAAAAGACTACCTCCCTTTGATCCAGTCATACCACTGCTAGGTTTGTACCCCAAAGAGATAAAAGGGAAAAATACTTGTACAAAAATATTAGTAGCTGTGCTACTTTAAAAAAAAAAAAGGAAAACAGGGAGGGGAGTGTCCATCGATTGGGGGAATGGCTGAATAAATTGTGGTATCTGATGGTGATGGAATATTATTGTGCTGAAAGGAATAATGAGCTGGAGGAATTCCATGTGAACTGGAAAGACCTCCAGGAAGTGATACAGAATGAAAGGAACAGAACCAGGAGAACATTATACACAGAGATGGATAGACTGTGGCACAATCAAATGTAATAGACTTCTCTACTAGCAGCAATGCAATAATCCAGGACAATTCTGAGGGACTTATGAGAAAGAATGTTATCCATATCCAGAGAATGAACTGTGGGAACAGAAACTCAAAAGAAAAACATGTTTGATCACATAGTTTGATGGGGATATGATTGGGGAACATGTTGACTTTAATGATCACTCTATAGCAAATATTAATAATGTGGAAATAGGTTTTGATCAATGATACATGTAAACCCAGTGGAATTGCTCATCAGATCTGGGAGGGTGGAGGGAAAAGGGGAGGGAAAGAATATGAATCATATAACCATGGAAAAATATTCTAAATTAATTAAGTAAATAAATAAAAATTAAAAACAAACCAAAAACCTAAAAAAAAAAAAGAACTATAATCACATCAGCACTACCACTGCATCTAGAAAAGCTTATTGAATGCCATATTATTCCATTCACCTTCCCAGAACAAAATAGGTCTCTGTGGCCACCACTCTCTAAGTGTTTCTCCATTAGAAAATTATTTCCCTGAGCTATACAACTATCTTGCTTTTGAAAGAACCATAACAGGATCATTGACTTAGAGCTGGAAGGGCCTTAGAAGCCATCTGGTCACTATGGCTGAGTGACTTGACTTGTCCAAGGCCAAACAGGAAGTGAGCTTCAAGAGCAGGGGGAAGCTTTTTAACACACTGTCAATGCTATACAAATGCTCATTCCTTCATGTATCCCTTTATATAGCTTTGCTCATGTTAGTTACTTTGTGATGGTTCCTATTCAGGATAAAAGGGCACAGAAGCATTCCTAGCCCTGTGGTACTTGGAGAACACAAGAAGATGGGGAGCTTCATGAGGGCAGGGACTCAATCCCACCTAAACCTTTTGCTTCTTCCTAGGCACACCACCTCTGCACTGAGCTAGTGCCCAATGTTCAGTGAATTTAACTTATGATGTGGTCTGGAGGGCCCCACAGATCCTGCCAAGGAACTGAGGACAATCAAAAGAACATGGAAACAATAACCAGTTGATCAGAATGGGATCAACCTTCAGACAAGACAAATCACACAGGATAAGGTCAAACAATGCTCAATTTCCATAATCATTGCCTTCCTTAGAATTTGTGCAGAAAAGAGCATAATTTGACAGAATGATGCCCCAAGGTGTTTAATATATCATTAGCATCCATTTACACTGTGGTTTGCTCCTCCTCTTTCCTATGAATAAACCCAGTGAACCATGGGTAAAGCCAGGCAGACCAAAGTGGACTATGGGTAAAGTGCCATCCCTTTCTTACAAACAGCAGGGCAACCCTTTTCTTAGAAACTAACTCAGATAAAAAACATTCCTGAGAACTCCTACCCATACCCATCTTAGCTGACCTTACTTATTAGTATACTGGTGAATTATTTATAGCTACACTATTACTATATTCTTCTATAATAAAGCTTATCTCCTCAAAATGGAGTCAGTCTGAGTTATCCATCAATTCCTTGGATGAGACCCAATTAGCCTTGCCCCACACCAGTAGGGCCTTATCTATAGGAGTTAGGTAATATAAATACTCGTTTTTAGGGGATGTATAATTGAAAATCTGTTACCCTAAAAAAGAACTACATACATATCCTGAGAGCCCACTGACTCCCTGTCATTACGTACTTCCTGTAGACAGAGGATAAAGGGAGTGGGCGTTCTCCTAAAATATAATATTTTCATTATATGAGATATAATTTTAAATTTTACAGGGATAGATAGTTTATAAAATACTTTCTTCATAACAATTTAATGAATCTTATCATCATCATTATCATCATGAATATTCTCATTTTACAAGAGAGGATACAGGCTTGGGAAAGTTATGTGACTAGCCAGTAGTCCAAGAATGGTCAGAGTTGAAATATCAAATGCAGAACGAAGGGCCTTAACTGTGCCAAGTCTTTTCTCTCCAAAAAAGGGGCAGCTTTTTAGTTCAAGCCCTTTCTTTAACAATAGTGAAGCTGAAACTCAGAGGAGTTGACCTGCTCATGGTCACATGGACAAGAAGTAGCAGAATGGAGATTTGAACCCAGAGCCAGGGTTCTTTCCATCATGCCACAACGGCTCTTGTTCCTTCAAAGCAGAACTCAAGGGTCTTTCTCAATATCCACTTCTTTTCTTATGAATAATAATATTTCTGACCAGGTGAGGAGGGCACCAGCATCCTTCCAGCCCCTCAGGCTCATGTTGACTTCTATATCCCTCCATTCCTTTGGGCCCTATCATCACCTCTGGCCTAAGCAACAAGAGTCTCCTCATTGGGTCTCCCTGCTTCCAGGCTTTCTAATTAACTCTTCCCCCAAGTCAATAAAAGGATTTTCTAAAGTATGTACATGTCAGCTCCCTGCTCAATAACCTGAGTGGTTCTATGTCATCTGTCATGAAAAGCTTTTCACAAACTGGAACAAACCAACATCTCCAGCCTGATTCTTCTTCTTCTTCTTTTCTTGGGGGGAGGAGTTTGGTTTCAAAGCAAACATTTATTATCTAATAAAGAATTGTAACATAATCCTAGGGTACTCTCTTTCATAAGTACACACATTATTGGTGGGAAAAATGGGCTCATACATTTAGTAGGCAGGTACAGTATACACAAACATAGCTGACATGACCAAGACAACTAATTTACACCTGCAGAATTACAGGAATCCAATGTACATATTTTCACTTCTTGTGTTTTCCTTAGGAATTTCTCCTTGTATACAGCATCTCTGATGATTTACCTATTTCAGGTAGACTCCCTTAAATCTCCTCTTCTTTTGTAGGTCATCTCTGATTTCACTGGGCTTATTCTTTCTAGAAACCATTAAGTGACTCTCTTCTCTGCTGCCAGGGGTCATACTTCTCAAAGCTATTTCCACTGACTTTCTATTGGTTTCAATGTTTTCTTTTGGGAGAATAACTCTAATCAAAATGCTACAGAGATTCCTTCACCTTCCCTGGTCCTTCTCTATCTGGTAGAGGGGTAAAAAGGAGAAAGACAAAGACTAACTCCTTTTCAAGAGCTGGCTTCTTCATTGAGGTTTCTCTTCTAGGCTGCTAGAGGTGCTTTCCATCTCAATCCAGCCTGATTCTGACTTATTCCATTCTTCCTTCCATGGCTCAGCTAAATTGTGTGTGTGTGTGTTTTTTTTTTTTTGCTGTTCCTTTCACATAGCACTCTATCATTCACCCCCCCCCCATTTCTATGTTATGTATCATGCCCCCAGAATACTCCTTCCCTCCCTCTTGGTATCTGTCATTTCCTTCAAGACTCAGCTCATGTTATCTTGTGTGTGAAGATTTTCCTGACTTCCAGATGCTGCTGCCTTGTCCCACAAGATTACCCCTTATCTGTCTTCTCCATAGCTTTATTATATGTTATTCTACTGATAGAATATGAGTTCTTTGTTTCATTTTGTCTTTGTAACCTCGGCATCAAGAATACTTTCTAGGCATACAGCAGATGCTTAATAAGTGCTTTCTGCTTGAATAAAAAAGCACTTAAGCAGCTTTTAATATGTGACAAGCACTGGAGACACAAAGGCAAAAAAGAGGAGCTTACATTCCCTTAAAGGAGACAGTCCAAAAGTGATAGGGGAAAAGGGACAAGGGATGTGTGAAGGCACAGGAGAGTGAATGAACACACCACAATCAGGAAGAAAAGAAGAGCTGATTTGGATCATGCCTCATAACTGACTGTCCACTTTGAAACACTGGATACTGAATGACCAGAAAGTCTTCCCCTTTTGACAAAAAGAGAACTGGATCCTATGGGTGACAATAATGGAATAAATACAACCTTAGTCCAAAACATGTGTGCAATGACCTGAAAATTGAAAAGGACAAGAGTGGTCATCTTTTCCAACCTTCTCCCTCATACAGGAATTACTTCTACAATATCTAATGAGTACACCTTCAATTTATTCTTGAACACTTAAGACAGTACCTAGATCATCTCCTCAGAGTCAACTGATTCCATTTTTTAAAAGCAGCTCCAAGTATTGCAAAAGAATTCACTCTGTCCGGCTGAAATCAGTCTTCCTGTACTTCCTACCCACCAGTTCTTATTATCTCATCTTGGGCCAAACAGAACAAGTCACTATTCCATGAGAGCTCTTCCAAAAGGGATAAATAGATTTAAGGTCTCTCTTTGCCTAATGTGAGTTTCTGTACCTTTTGCAACCAAACTCATTGTCCTTTGACAAAGATGCCTTGCTCAATTCTGGCAATGTCTTTCTGAAGACACTGCACCCTGAATTATCTAAATATTTGCAACCCCATCTGCCCCACATAATCTAAGTCTTTGCATCATTGGGAACCAAACAAATTCTTCTTCTAACCATGGTGAAGCTCAAATGAACCTCAAATGTAAATCTAACTAATACAAGGTTGTGAGGGCTAAAGGTTGCTAGATGGTATAGTGGACAGAGCATTGGGGCTGCAGTCAGGATCTGGCCTGAGACACTTCCCAGATGTCATTTAACTCCTGCCTGCCTCCACAAAATGGGAATAATGACAGCATCTAGCTCCCTAGGGTTGTTGTGAGGTTAAAATTAGACAATATTTAGACACACTACTTAGCATAGGCACCTGGAATATAATAGGAACAAATGCTTCCCTGAATGATTGTCATAAGACCTGATGTTAGAAAGGAGATCTATTTACTCAAAGAACTATAGGAACAATAATAATACTAGCATTTATAAGGCAACTGAAGGTTTGCAAAGTGCTTTTCAAATATGGTCTCATTTTGTCCTCACAGTAGCTCTGGGGGCACATGTGCTATTATTATTCCCATTTTACTGATGAAGAAACAGTGACAAACAGAGACTAAGTGACTTGCCAAAGGTTACACAGCTAGTAGGTCTTCCTGAAACCATATGCAGCCCACTATCTGCTGTGTGGCCCATTGCCTACAGGAATTATATAAGAAGCCAAGGTCTTGGAGAGGACCAATTTGTTGAAGCCTCAATACTGGATATCACTGAGGAAGGATGTGAAGATGTGACCCCATGCTCAGATCATAACTTCAATGTTCTTTTCACTGAGGCACCATTGTCAAGTCAACAAGCATTTGTGAAACATTTACTATGTACGAGGCATTCAGTCCCCATGGGCTGGAGTTGAAAACAAACCACAGTCTCTAACCTCAAGGAGTTTAGCTTATGGGGGAGACAACATGCAAATAAACACATTTCTGTAAGATATACTCCAGGTAAATGCAATCTTAGAGGAAAGAAACTAATGCAAGGGGATGAGGAGAGGCTGAGAAAGGCTTCTTTGCAGAACCTAGGATCTGATGGAAGCCAGAAAGCAAAGATGGGGTGTGAAGAAGAGAAGGAGACATATAATAAGGAGCTAAAAAGCTGGGGAAATGGGGGCAGGTTAAGAGAGGCATGATTCTGAAGCCTCAACAAAGCAGGAAAACAAAGGCTGGTCTGGCTACCTCTGCAAAATGGAGGCTCTACAGAGGAATCAATAATGGAAGATGGGAGTGGATCTCACAGAAGGATGTTCCAGGGCAAGGAAATCCCAAGTGCTAAGGGAAGTTCCCAGGATAAGACAACAGCAGAGGCACGATTTTGATGGCAGGAAAAATGCAGGGAGGGGGATTGAAAGTTGGCCTAACCCCTGCACAAAATGGAGGCAATTGGGGGAATTCAACAATGGGAGAAAGGGTTAGGTCTTAGAGTAGAATATGCAATTGGTACATATTTACCAAAATAAATATATAAAGAATAAAATATAGATTTTCAGATGTTTTGAAATAAAGTCAATGTGCAGCCATTAGTATCCTTATTTATAATTTAGTGGCCTCTGAGACCTGCCCAAGAAGGGCTTTAAATGCCAAATAGAGATGACAAGGAATTTATGGTACTGATCTAAAGATGGCAGGCGGGGTGACAGACAGACTTAAGATCACTTTGTCATCTATGAGGAGGATGGCCTGGAGTGAGGCTGAGAGAATAAATGGAAGGCTATGGGGGTTATGCAAGGGTGGCAGCTCTGAGGGGAGTGAGGAGACATATACAAAAGATGCTACAAAGGTACAAGTAACTAGTCTTGGCAATAAATTAGAGACACCCATGTGTGAGAAGGAAAAATATTACAGAGGGTGGTGAGCTTGGATGACTGCTCTCAACATAACAGGAAGCTAGGAAGAAGGGAGTTTGGGAAGAAAGAATGAGTGCTGTTCTGGATGGGTTGAGCTTGAAATGCCTCAGAGACATTTAATTTGAGATTTCCTAAAGTCAAGGCAAAAGGGTAGAGGGAAGGCAGAACAGTGAGCCACAAAATGTGGAGCAGGGACCTGAGCTCCAGTCTCTCCTCTATTCGTAAATTCATTGTGAAATGTTATATGAGTCCCTTAATTTAGGAGTGTTCATGATGGGCTCCTTTGCTATCTTTGCCATTGTCCATTACTCCCTCATCTGCTGGATTTTCTCTTCCAGGTTTTGTGACTGTCCCTTCGGTATACTTTTCTCTCCTGGTGGTCCTTCTTCCTCAGTCACCTTTTCTGGATCCTTATCCAGATTGTGCCCACTAGGCATAGGTGTTCCCCAAGATTGTCCTGAGACCTCTTCCCCCTCTATGCTGTTTCACTTTGTGATTTCCTCGACTCCAAAGAAGGCACATGACTCTTTAGTCTATTTCTGCAGCAGCTGCTTCTCTCTTGATTCTAGGCTCACGTCTCTGGCTACCTTATTGGACACTTCCAACTAGCTGTCCTGTAAACAGCTTAAATTGAACATGTCTAAAACTAAATCCATTTTCTTTCCTTCCCCAAACCTTCTCTTACTAAATTTCTTGTTACTGTCAAGGGCACCACCATTCTCCCGTCTCCAGACTCTCTCCACCCTACTCAGGTTTGACCACGTCACTTCCCATCCTATTCGATAAGTCCAGTTGCTTTTTCCTACCTTCGGATCACATAGAACATCCTCTTTGCATATAGAGCTTTTTAAAACATGGTTCATTACTACCTTTCTCATCTCCCTAGACATTCCCAGTATTCTATGATCCAGTGACTCCAGCTTCCTGGCTATTCCTTGTGGTAGATTGTCCATCTCTCAACTCAGGGCATTTCACTGACTTTTTCCCAGGTCCAGATTGCTCTCCCTTCTCTTGTGGTTTCCTTGTTTTTTAAAACCTCAGCTAAAATTTCACACCTGAAAGAAGACTTTCCCAGGCCCCCCTTTTGCTACTGACTTTCCTCTGTTGTAATTTCTAATTTGACCTGTATCTAGCTTGATTGTCCATAGCTGTCTGCATAGTATCACCAATTCAACAAATACTTAATTACATATCATTGCACATACAAAGTACTAGACCTTTAACTTCCTAAAAGTTTTCTTTTAAATCTCCCTGTATGTATGTCTGCCAGTAGCTCTGGGGGGGATCCAGTACAAGAGAAAGACTTGTGACTAGTCTGCGGGGTCATAACATCACCACATCTGGAGCATGAGCCTGTTAGACAGGAAGGAAACCCTCAGGGGAAGAGGGTCTTGAACTCAGCTGGGAGTGTTCTCCTTCTTCCCAGAGGAGGCTGAGCTCTTCTTTTTCACGGATGGAGAAAAGGAGTACAACAATGTGGCACTGTGGGAAGAGCAAGGAGTGGGAGGAACCAAATACTGACCCTAAGGCTCAGTGTCTATGTGGCTGAAGGTGAATCAGTTTGTATGATGGGTCTACATTTCCTGGAAGGTCAGAGGAGGGCCGGCACCAAGGGACTGTAAAGGCCCTTTCAACTCTAGCTGTTCCACTAGAAGTCAAATGGGCCAACTGTGCTTGGGAACAACCCCCTACCATAGCAAGATCACAGATCCAATGCAATGGCTGGCTCCTCAGTCTCTACAGAGAAAGCATGCCTTCCCAGAAACTCATGGGTTACGGCCAATCAGTGCCAAAGGCTGCCCCACTCTTGTTTTATCTCTTCAAGGGAGGGTGATTGCTAAGGCCAGAGTGGCTTAATCTGAATTTACTGGCATGAAGAGGGCAGATGCAGTCCAGAGAGCAGAGCTGGGCAGGACTAACAGAACCAACCACGGATTTTCAGCTGCTCCTGGAATGCTCAATTCTGGATAAGAGGCTGTGGTTCCTTTGGCTAAGCGAGGCCTGTTTTTCTCTGCTGCTATGAGTAGGCAGACTGCCAGATCATGCCGTGCCAGTCAGACTAACAGGCCAGAGGACATCCGTTAGTTATGCAGAGTCATAAGCTAGATGAACTTGGCTTTTCTGGGATAGGGAAGACTTGGTCACTGATGCCCTGAGACTTTATGGCAATAAGGAATTTTTGGAATGCATGTAAGTGATCTGAGGTTAACTCACAAACAGGAAGGAAAAAAGAAAGGGAGTGAAGTGAAAGGGCTGGGAAGGGTGTCAAAAAGGGGGGAGAATGGGGTGAGGCAAAAGAGATTCTTCCCTCCCCTTCCACATCTGAGCTCTACAGCACAGTACTTTATCATAAATCCCCAAATGGTGATTACTTCTGTCAGTCCTAAAATATTCCAACTCTAACTGCACCTACTAAAACTGTTATGGCGATAGAAGAGGTAATATACTAAAATCAGCTGTTTTCTAAGAAAGCCTAAATCATAGAGATGGACAGTAGGACTGTTGGGAAAGAATTCATCATGTTTTGTAATCAGGGCCATAGGAAAAAATGTTCACAAGGTAAAAGAAGTTCGTGCTATAGAGGCCGTGATGGGAGATGCGACAGTGCCCAGAGCACCAGGCCTGGAGATGGGAAGACCTGAGTTCAAATATAGAGATTAGAATATTTCTAACTATGGGATCCTGGGCAGCTCACTTCATCTGTCTGCTTCAGTTTCCCCTATTGTAAGTGTCAACTCTAAAAAATTTTGGATTTATTTTATCCTCCTCACTTTATAGAAAAACGAGACCCAAAAAGGTTTGGAAATGTGGTCCTGTTCACAGAGCTACATAGGGTAAATCTGGGATCCAAATCTCCCCCTCTCACCCCATCCAGGGCTGTTTTTCCAACAAATAGAATATGCCACCCTGATATCTTTAACAAAAGAGCAGTCCCAAGTATTTATGTACAATGATCCACAAAGCCTGTTCCTGTGAAGTAGGTGACCCAGTTCCACAGTAGGTGACCCATTCCACAGAGAAGTAAGCTGTCTCATAGATAGAAGTGACTTCCTGTCTCTCTCAGCTCTGCCATGCTCTTAGGCACCAGGTTAGATGGATAGAGGGTCTGAGAAAGAAAGCTGAGTGTCACAGAGTCTCACAGAATGGGTGGGCCTCACTGAAACCTTCTCTTCCCATCTAGACTCCTTGCAGCAAATAGACTCGGATTTCCGTCTCTCTACTCATAAGATGAATTCAGAATCACCTCCTTTTACTGAAAAGGGGATATTGGAGACTTAGCTAGTTAAGGATAAACAGATCTTAAAAGATCAAAGGATTGAGGAATGGCTGAACAAATTGTGGTCTATGATGGTGATGGAATACTACTGTGCTATAAGGAATGATGAACAGGATGATTTCAGAAAGAGCTGGAAAGACCTACGCAAACTGTTGCAGAGTGAAATAAGCAGAACCAAGAGAATATGGTACACTGAAGCTGAAATACTGTGGGGTGATCAAATGTGATACTTTAATACTAATAGCAATGCAATGATCCAGGACAATTTTGAGGGATTTATGAAAAAAAATGCCTTCCACCTCTAGAAAAAGAACTGTTGGAGTATGAATGCAGATGAAGACATATGATTTATCGCTTGTTTATTTGGGCCTAGGATTTGGGGTTTTGGTTTTAAAAGATTACTCTATTACAAAAATGAATAATATGGAAATGGGTTCTGAGTGATAATACATGTATAACCCAGGGGAATTGCTTATCAACTCCAGGAGGGAGGAAGAGAAGAGGGAAAGTAGAGAACATGAATCATGAAACCATGGAAAATTTATGTGTAAATTTGTCATTGGAATAAAATAAAGAAAAAATTTTACCCTCCCCCCCCCAAAACAAAACCATAACAACAACTCAAAGGCTTCCCAAACAAGGTGTTTTAAGGAGGTTATCCCATTAGAAAAATGGAAATCAGAAAGAGGAGCATGCTTATTAGCAAAACAGGTTCAACCCCACAAAGAAACTAATGCCTAGAGAGGGAAGAGACTTCCCTAAGGTCACACAATGAGTGATACTACTGCCAACTATTTATTTCTTCCTTCTTTTATCTTTTTCTCCCCGACTCTTGCACTTCCTTTCCCTTTCCTGATAATTCTTCACAATTCCTGTACAACACTAAAAATTCCTTTGTCTTCCACTCCCCTCTCACTTAAGGGTCAGCTTGCCTTTGGCACTGTTTTCTTCAAAGTCAGTATTTGTAGGCATGGCAAGAGTTTTCTTCCTAGGGTCTATGGAAAAAGCTGGCAGGTCTTGCAAAGGGAGAGATCAGATTGGAAAGGCTGAACAGAAAGCTGGATGTTTCAGGTCGAGGAAACCTGAGGAGCTGAGGAAAGTTCTAGAATTAAACAATGACCAGAATCAGACAGCTATGAAGTTCAGGGAACAAGTCTGTTAAGGCCTGAGTTGAACTTTGTTTTAGTGGTATTTTTACCTGCACTATTGTAGTCATGGATATTATCTTCTAGTTCTCTAGTAGCTAATTTCTAATATCTTCTTTCTTTGACTTTATATATGCTCTTTATATGTTTGTATATTTATATTCATATGCATATATATTATTGTTCAGTTGTTTCAGTTGTGTATGATTCTTTTTGACCCCATTTGGGGTTTTATTGGCAAAGATACTGGAGTGATTTGCCATTTCTTTCTCCAGATGATTTGACATGAGAAAACAGGCCAACAGGGTGAAGTGACTTGCTCAAGGTCATATGGATGGTAGGTGTCTGAGGCCAGATTTGAACACTGAAAGATGAGTCTTCCTGATTCCAGGTCTGATACTTTCTATAATTTATATTTACTTCATATTTATCTTATATCTCTTTCTTTTTGTTGATGTTTTTTAAATCCATTCCTTCTGTCTTAGAATCAATATTGTGTCTTGGTTCGAAGGCAAAAGAATGGTAAGGGCTAGGCAATGGGGATCCAGTGACTTGCCCAGGATCACACAACTAGAAGGTATCTGAGGCCTGGCTCTCTATTCCCTGAGTCACTTAACATACTCCCATGTATATTTCTCATATTATTATAATAATATTTCATTACATTTAAAGAGCACGATTTGCTCAGCCATTTCCCAACTGATAGACATGTCTTCATTATTTCCAAAAATTGCATCATGAATATTTTGGCTTCTCTGGGGCTTCCTTTGAAGTATATGCCAAGAAATGGGATCCATGTGCCTGAGGGTCTGAAGAGTTGGGTCACTTTCTTTACAATTTTCAGATTAATTTCACTATGAATGAACAGATGCACAGCTCTTATCATCAGCATTTAGCATCCCCTATAGTCCCTCTAACATGAGCCATTTCCATCTTTTATCATTGTCAATTTGATGAGAGGATGTGAGGTGAAATCTCAGGCTTGTTTTAATGTGAATTTTTCTCACTTAGTAATTTGCAACACTTCTTCCATGGCTGAAGAGTTTGTTATTCTTGTTCCCCCCCCCCCCCCCTTATATCATATTCTCTCTAGATTTGTATTTTGTCCTTCTATATACCTGGGCACCAATAAATGTATTTTGCCCTTTATAAATGTATGATCAAAGAATTGCTTTCTCCTCCTTCTGCAGTTTTCTTAGTCTTACTGTAAGTTACAATTACTTTATTCATCCAGTGTTCACACTGATGTGAGGGCTTCTTCTTGTGATGCAGTCCGTGGCTCTCCATGGTACACATTTCTTAGCCGTATTAACAAGACTGGTATTAAACATACAGACCTTTATTTTACGGAGAAGCTTGGGATCATTAAAGAAACTCTGCAAATTCATGAAATTAAGCCAAAGCCACATTCCTCCTCCTGTCTCATTCTGGGCCCAATCTGTACATATCAACTGCTTTTTCCAGATATATACATAAGACAAGCCCTGTGAAGTAATCCATTCATTGGTTTGTCATAATCTAGGTGCGTGGTTATGGATCACTTTGAGGAGGCCTGGTGTAATGAGTATGATGTCATCCTCAAACAGGAGCATCATTTTTGTACAAACAAAACCAATGTAACCAAAATCAGAAGGAAAGCAACAAATTGGTAAACAATCTTCATAAAAACCTCTGACAAAAGTTTAATTACTCAAATTTACAAAGAGCTAAATCAATTGTACAAAAAATCAAGCCATTCTCCAATTGATAAATGGGCAAGGGACATGAATAGGCAGTTTTCAGTTAAAGAAATCAAAACTATTCATAAGCACATGAAAAAGTGTTCTAAATCTCTTATAATCAGAGAGACGCAAATCAAAACAACTCTGAGGTATCACCTCACACCTAGCAGATTGGCTAACATGACAGCAGAGGAAACTAGCGAATGCTGGAGGGGATGTGGCAAAGTTGGGACATTAATGCTTTGCTGGTAGGGTTGTGAATTGATCCAGCCATAGCACTGCTGGGTCTGTACCCCAAAGAGATAATAAGGAAAAAGACTTGCACAAGAATATTCATAGCTGCGCTCTTTGTGGTGGCCAAAAACTGGAAAATGAGGGGATGCCCTTCACTTGGGCAATGGCTGAACAAATTGTGGTATATGTTGGTGATGGAATACTATTGTGCTAAAAGGAATAATAAAGTGGAGGAATTCCATGGAGACTGGAACGACCTCCCAGAAGTGATGCAGAGTGAGAGGAGCAGAACCAGGAGAACATTGTACACAGAGACTGACACACTGTGGTACAATCGAACGTAATGGACTTCTCCATTAGGGTCAATGCAATGTCCCTGAACAATCTGCAGGGATCTAAAAAACACTATCCACAAGCAGAGGACAAACTGTGGGAGTAAAAACACTGAGGAAAAGCAACTGCTTGACTACAGGGGTTGAGGGGATATGACTGAGGAGAGACTCTAAATGAACACTAATGCAAATACCAACAACTTGGAAATGGGTTTGAATCAAGAACACATGTGAAACCCAGTGGAATCACGTGGGCTATTGGGGGGGGGGGGGAAGAAAAGAAAATGATCTTTGTCTCCAATGAATAATGTTTGGAAATGATCAAATAACAAAAAAGAAATAAATTTTTAAAAAAGAAAGAAAAGAAAAAACAAACAAAACAGGAACACCTGGAAGCCCTCACCTTGGCAAACTCCTTTTGAATATGGACAGTGCAGGACAGCTTTCAATACAGTAGTGAATTCCTTTAGAGCACATACATCTCTGTAATTTAGGAACACCCCCCCCCCCAATAGTTAGGGTAAGAACCGTTCAACAAGATTGTTTCAGTTGTTTGTATTTCAAGGAATCATGAATGATTTTACATAAGCACAGTGAAATCTTGTATTCAACATTTTTCAGGAAAATGTAAAATGACAAAAATGTGATCCATCCTAGAATACTGAATACAAAAGCACACCTGCTTCTTACCAATGCTCTCACTGAGTGTGCCCTCAATCTGTGGCTAGACGAGTTTCATCAGGATTCTGTAGGGTTGTTAAAGTAGGCACACAGAGAGCCAGCTGGTGATCTTTGTCAGAAGTTTGGGGAAGGGGGGTGTTTACTATGCCACAAGACCTGTTCCATAATTTTGAACACTTGATGAATTGAGCCTTCAACTGTGTAACCTTCAACATTGGGATCCATGTATATACTTAAGCCAATCTGGATGGTTTTCCAGACTTTATTCTTTTTAATGTCATTCCTACTTTCTCTTAAGTACATTGCAGGTTTTGATGTTTGAGTGCCCTTAACAGTTTTTTATAAAGTTTATTTTTAAGATTCATTCTTTTACATTTGAGTTCCAAATTCTCTCCCTCTCTCCCATCAATTAAGGAAAGCAATATGATATTGATTATACCTGTGAAATCATGCCAAAAATATTTCCATATTAATTGTGTCAGCAAAAAGAAAAAAAGGGCAAGAAAAATAGAGTGAAATGGAACTTGCTTCAATCTGCTTTCAGTTTATCTGTTTTCTCTCTGGAAGTGGAGAGCATTTCTATCATGGGTCCTTTGGAATTATCTTAAATTTCTGTATTGATCAGAGTAGCAAAGTCTTTCACAACTGATCAGGGTTACAACATTCCTATGTAACATCATTCCTCTAGTTCTATTCATTTCACTCTGTAATGTTACAAGTCTTACAGAGTTCTTCTGAAACTGTCCCATTCATCATTTTTTATAGCATGACCATATTCCATCACAAGCATATATCACAACTTGTCCTCAATTTATGGGTATTCTCCTCACTGTCCTACTCTCTGCTACTACAAAAAACTGCTATAAATATTTTTTGTACAAATAGGTCCTTTTCCTTTTTTTTTTTTTTGATCAGTTTGGGATACAGACCTAGACACATTTGGGGTATGTGGGGTTTCTTTAATCAGTATTTACTGACTGGTGACAATATGATTACTGTCCCACTCCACTTGGCAAGTAAGTTAAGTGTTTGCTGACTAAGGTGCTTCTTGGACTCCTTGTTTTGACCATTGATTTCTATCAGTTAAACTTCTGGATGATTTTCAGCAATTTCTATTGTAAATGACTCCATGTTTCATGATCAATTACTTGTTTAAATAGCCCAAGATAAAGTTGTTTCAAATAAATGCTAAACTTTTCTCTCATCTTTTAGAAAAACATCAAATTCTAACCTAATGGATTCCGTGATCAGAGGGCAGTCAGGTGGTACACATCAGTTAAGTGCAAACCCGAACCTGAACCCTGAGTGTTAGCATTATTTTCATTTATAGCTGAGAAGACTGAAACAGATAAAGGTTAAGTGATTAGCCCAAGGTCACTTAGCTAGAAAGTATCTGGAGCTGCATTTGAACCCAGATCTTCCTCCTTCCAGGGTTGTTGTAAGGATGAAAATGAGATAATAACTGTAATTGCTTAGCACAGTACCTGCACCTAGTAAGTGCTGTATAATACATATTAGCTATTGTTATTACAGCTCTAGCTGACCATGTACAAATAAGTTATGGATAGAGTGGTGATTCCCAAAGGAGTCTTTCCCTGGTTGTGGGTGATATTAGTCTGTGTTAAACATGCCCAGTAATTACTCATTCCTTTCTCAAAGAAAGTGTTTATGATGCAGGGGCTGTGAACAGTGTTGGGCCAAGAAGATACAGCCTGGTTTTAGACACTAGCCATGTGACCCTGGGGTAGGTATGACTTCTGGCTGCCTCAGTTTCCTCCACTCTCAAATGGGGGTGATAAAAGGACCTGCCTCCCAGGGGTGTTCTAAGGATCAAATGAGTTATCTTTTGTAAGGGGCTTAGCAGTGTCTGATACACAGCTGGCACTTTCCTTGGCTTCTATGGAGTTCACAAGCCTTTAGCCATTGTAATGCCCTCTGCTTGACCCATGGTACTTGTCATATTGCATCATAGCATAGATTGATTAAATCTGGAGAATTGTATCAACTTCTTCACAGATTTTTCTTTATCTCTTCATCCTCTGTAATGCAAGTTGGTTTATAAGGTCTAAATATTTGATATTGTCTTGTCAATATTTATTATGAGCACTCCAACAAGAGATGACTAAATACCCAAGTTAATTTTGTTTCTTGTTGCCTTTGTAAGTACAATAAAATCAAATCCATCAATTACTTTTTAGGCTCATCTCTAAGAAATACCTGGGAGCTTCTCCTCCTAGCTGCAATTTCCTTCTTCCCTGCAGTTTTGTGTAAGTATGTTTGTAATTATATGACTCAGTGATTCCAGCAATATTTTTACTCACTGGTCATTGGACAAGAACCTCACACTGAGAGTAAATTAAAATTTACAGACTTTCTAAAAATGTCATTCTTAGAACCCTCTGCCTCTAGTGCCACTGCCATACTAAAGGCCATTTTGTATTTCTATTTCTTGGGATGTCAGTGCCAAAGAATTCAATGACTGGCCCACCAGAACTATACTCAAAGCCTATCTGGCACGGAAGAAATGACCAGAAGATATAGACACCACTGACCCAGACTTGGGGAAGGTCAAACTTCCATCCCAATGCTTCAGCCATCACCCTGGGAAACAGCTCTCCATGGAGATGCAACCTGGTTACTGTCCCTGCAGGGGCTGCAGCCACAGCTCCTGAAGACCCAAAAAAGAAAGGTCTTGTCACCAAAGTCTGACCCTGCCAAATAGATCAGTTTCAGATGTGACTTAATCAGTGGACATGACATTCAAGAAGAAGTGCGATCACTTGCTTTGCCTGTACCTGAAGGGTCCTGACTTGCAGCTAAAACATTCCATGTATGTGGTTTCTCCCATTAGAAACTGAACTCCTTGAAAACAGAGATTGCCTCATTTTATTTGTATCCTGAGTTTAGCACAGTGCTTTATTCAGGGTGGCTTGGTGGATTGAGAGCCTTGCCTGGAGTTGGGAGGTCCTGGGTTCAAATAAGACCTGGGCAAGTAACTTAACCCGAATTGCCTAGCCCTTACTGCTCTTCTAACTTGGAACTGCTACTTCATATCTATTCTAAGACAGATGGTATGGGCTAAAAATAAAAATGCTTTTTTTCCTTTAATCATGATAGGAGAAAGATCTGGGGTTAAGAGAAGCTCAAGTCATTAGGGTGAGATGGCAGTTTTTGGAGGCTATATCAAGAGAACCAGCTTCCAGGAACAGGGATGGTTAGTTTTTTCCAGACCATATTCTGGTAAGACTAGATGGGGAATACTGCTTGCAGTTCCGAAAAATTCAATTTGAGAAGGATTTTTGCAATCTGCAGAGCATCACAAGAGGGCAACCAAGATGGTGATGGGTCTCAAGACCATGTCACATGAACTCAATCACTCTGAAAGACTTAGAAACTGAGCAACACAATGACCCATCACAATTCCAAAAGACTCATTATGAAACATGCCTGTCCATCTCCAGATAAAGAACTGATGGATTCAGATTATAGACTGAAGCATATTAACACAGAAATTTGGTTTGCATGTCTCTACACATTTGTAATGGGTTTTATTTTTCTTGCCTTCTCATTGGGTGGGATGAAGAAGATAAGAAAAGAATTATGTGAAAATAAAACTGAAACTAAAAGAGACTGGTTGAAGGAAAAAGGGATATTTAGCCTGCAGAAGAGAAAGCTTAGGGATAACATGATAAATGACTTCAGTTAAATGCAAGGCTGTAGTGTGAAGACCAGTTAGACTTGTCCTCTGGCCTCAGAAGGAAAACCCAACAACCATGGATGGAAGGAGCAAAGAGGTGAATTAAGGCTTCAAGTCAAGAAAAGCATCCTAAAGTGCTGCCTGAGTGAGAGCTGATGCATTCCCCATCATCAGAAATCCTCAAGCAGATGCCAAGCATGTGACAAAGGAAATTTCTCTTTGGTATGGGACAAGCAGAAAAAACATCTAACTCTTCATAATACCCTTCAAATCTTTGAGGGTAGTGATAAGCCTTGCCTTTTCTAAGCTAAATATTCCTAATTTTCCACCTGAATCTCTAATGGAATAGTCTCCAACCACCTTGCCATTCCTGTCATCTTGTCAATGTGATCCAACTTAATGTCATTATTAAACTGTATCCAGAGCTAAATGTTTTAACAGGGCTTCAGATGGGGTCTGTACAGAGCAGAGTCCAATGAAACTACTGCCTTCTTATTTTGAATGCTAAGCTGTTAATGCAGCCCCAGAATACTGACTTTACCCCTCAAAGGTTCAGGGATCATTATGAGCTAGTCCAGGTGTGCCATCCAAACACGCTGTCTTAAAGCATAAATTAACTTACTGGTTTTGATCCACTGAGACAGAGATGGTCAGGCAATGCTACATATAGTCATACACAAATCTGGTTTGTTCAATTTACCTGCTGTTCTCAATCAGGATTTTTGCGCTACACATAACTGCAGATGAGTTAGTAGCATGGTGCAATGAGAAATAACTTAGTATAGAAATAAAATGCTTAACTACAAAATCAAAGAATTCTAAGAAACTGCCACCCGGGATAAGTATTATAGGAAAAGCAAAAATGAGTCTTTAGTCACTAACAAAGCAAAAGCAAAACATAAAGCAATGAAGACTAATGTCTAATGAGGAAGAATAACGGTGGCTAATAAAGCCTGAGATTAAAAGGTCAGGTCTAGTTTACCTAACCCAGTTAGGAGATTTAACTCCCAATAAGGTTAATTCACTTATTCATTCATTCGGTCAATAACCATTGCCTGTGTGGAATAAGGCACTGGGAATGATGCAAAGAAAAGTGAAGCTCTGGTCTCTGCCTTCTACAAGCATTTTGTCTGTAGAAGTATACACAGTGATAAATAATACCCACAAAGGGGACTATAATACTCTGAAATCAGAGAGAAGAGGGAGAGAAAGGGGGGGAAGAGGGAGAGGAAGAAAGGGAGGAAAATGAGGAAAGAAAGGGAGAGCACAAGAAGGGGAGGAAGAAGAAAGATCACTTCCAGCCAGGAGGGTAAAGGGAAGGTGTGCTGGAAGAGATGGGAGTAACACTGTATCTGGACAGTTATGAATCAAAAGGGAGTAAAGGGAGAGCAAGGTTTGGAGTCAGTAAACTAAAGAACACAGAACGAGAGGTATAGAGTTGGAAATGAGTCAATAAACATTTATTAAAGGCCTTGCAGGCATTGTCTGAAGAGCTGGGGATAAAAATACAAGGACTAGAGCAATTCCTACTCTCCAGGC
Source organism: Monodelphis domestica (assembly GCF_027887165.1). Taxonomy (NCBI): domain Eukaryota; kingdom Metazoa; phylum Chordata; class Mammalia; order Didelphimorphia; family Didelphidae; genus Monodelphis; species Monodelphis domestica. The sequence continues at coordinate 420,448,326 of NC_077230.1, forward strand.
ATTTGCATTCTACAAAGAGAAACAACAAATGCTTATGAGTATATACCAAATAAATATAAAATACAAAATAGTATGGGAAATAAGAGATGGCGGACACTAGCTGTTGGAGTCAGGATTGGTTCATACATAGAAGGTGGTATTTGAGTGGCATTTTGAAGATTCTATGAGATAGAGGTGAAAAAGGGAATTCATTTGAGGCATGGAGATGGGGAATAGAGGATTGTATATGAAAACCAGATGCCAGTATGGCTAGATTATAGAATGTGGGCTATGATATACTATAAAAACAAAAAGGGGTTTGGAGATTATCAGGCTCAAATCCTATTTGAAATACAAATTCCTCTTTAAGGGTCCCTAATAAGGAGGCATTGAAGGCACTACCTGACGACTTCAAGACATGACTCTTCTGTAGGCAGTCTATTCCACATTGAACATTTTTCCCTAATTGTTAGAAAAGTTTTCTTGAATTTTGCCTCCTCAGAATTTGGTTCATCAACCTATCTTTTCTTGTAGAGTCAAGCAAAATCAGTCTTCTCCTTTACCTACATCATAATTTTTAAAATAATCCACATATAAGGGGCAGCTGGGTAGCTCAGTGGAGCCAGGCCTAGAGACAGGAGGTCCTGGATTCAAATCTGGCCTCAGACACTTCCCAGCTGTGTGACCCTGGGCAAGTCATTTAATCCCCATTGCCTAGCCCTTACTGCTATTCTGCCTTGAAACCAATACACAGTATTGATTCTAAGGTAAGGGTTTAAAAAATAATAATAATCCACATATTACAAAGCTACACCCTCCATCAATATATGACATGCCTTCAAGTCTCTTTCCTATACCAGACACCTTCTGGATGCTCTGCAGTTCAGCAATGTCCTTCATGAAGAGGCCATACATTAACTACAGTATATTATATGGGGATGATATGATAGGCAAGAGAACTATCATTTCCTCTTTTTTGGCACAATATACCTTTATTAAGGCAACTGAAGATTACTGGGTTATATTTTGTTATTTCTGAGGTTTAAATATGACCCTTGCAAGCCAGTTCATACTAACCCTCTGAGCAAAATCGTCCTCCAGATTTGGAAAATATAAGGTTCAAATAAGTAAGGCTTTACTGGTTTATAAAGATGCAGTTAAAGCAGTTATTGTTTAGCAGAGCTTTAGGAAGGAATTCTTTGCTTCATTGCCCATCATTAAGCACCAGTGCTACATCAGAAAAATAAAAACAAAAATGAGATAAAAATGATAAAAATGGGACTTCTAATAAGGCTTTCTAGGGCCAAAGAATCCAAGTCTGCTTCAATCTCCGTGGAAGAGGGGTAACTGGGAGTTTGAGGTCACTCCACTCCCTTTACCTGTGAAAAAGAGATCCAACAAGCATCTCTCTGGACCCAGAGAGTTCAATGTCTAAACCCAGATTAAGTTTCTCTAAACACTCTACTGCTTGCCTCAGCCCAAAGGTTGGCTCCTAATACCTGATGTAGAAGAAAGCCTTTTCTGTGGTAGGGTGGGACAATGGAAAACAGATCACCTAACAGCCACAGCATCTGGTCTTCCGGGTACTGAGAGCTTTGAACAGCATGCTACAAGTACCTTAAAAGGAGGAACTGTGTCTGGGTTTACACATACACCCATATAAAAACTGTCTGGAAGCCACCAATTTAAAGTAAGTAACATCCCTTAGCTGAGAGAGCAAAACAGGATCTACAGAGGATGAACAGTTGGTCTTGCTGGCCTCTAGGAGTGGGATTTGAGTCAGAAATACAATGTCATCTTATATTTCAAATCAAGCAACTCCAAGAGCCAAAGGTTACATAAAGAAGGTGAGCCTCCCTTGAAACTGAGGTTCTCAGAACAGGTCTGTCCAGCAGTCCTTTTCCTTTGACCTTGAATCATATCGACATGGTTCCAATCATTTGCTCCATTTCCTCCTCTGGCAGCTCTGCCATGGACCTCTGTTCTGAGCTAGTGGGAGTGCATACAGTGACCTAGCATTTGATAAGGATGTTACAAAAAGGTTTCCTATCCCATACTGGCTCTGTGTTGACTCTGTGGGTCTAGGCCTCTTTGTGCTGACCATGCACCAAACAGAGCTGTGAGAAGGACTTTGTAACGTGCAGCAGGTAATCCACACGTGGGCAAGCTCTCCATTTCTGCCCTTCTGCCTCATGCCTGATGTAAATGCTTCATCACCCTAAAGCCAAATCTGGCTCAATGCTGCTCTGGTGTAATGACTGTCTCTTCCACCAGGCTTCCCTCTGATGCTCGACTGTCAATTAGCAGCGGAACTCAGATATATTCCACAAAGAAGGCAGTCTGAGGAGGAAGAATCCAGCTGGAAGTCACCTCACATTTGCACCAGGTGAGGGGGCCACTGTGCATTTCTGTCTCCAAGGTTTTCCCTTCTGAGTTTGCTTGTTACTGAGTTGTAACAAGAATTCACAGATGCCTTGGGCCTGCACTGAATGATCTATCAGCATGGCCCAAGGAAATAATATTCAAGGTAGCCCATCAGGGCTACATGTCCCAAATGGAGGGACTTCCTTTGAGTGAGCTATCCATTACTGAAAGTCTTGGAGCAAAGTTGTGATGGCCACACAGGCCAAGTGTAGAAAGGAATTCATATTTCCAAGAGCAGCTGAATTTAAATTCTCTCCCAAATTAGAGATTCTATAGTTCCATAGAAATTCAACTACATATGACTAAAATGGGAAGACTTCAAGGGCTGAAAGAGCATCTGTTCTTTCCCCTCTCTCTTTCACCTACCACAGTCAGATGTTACCCTAGGACTCTCAGCCTCTTGCCCCTATTAGGGTCTTTCAAACAACCCAGATTCCTTTTAAGGGACCAGGATCAATAAAACTAAAATGAAAAGAATTTTAAATCCAACTGCAAATGAAGGAAACAAAAAAGAGCCCTTGACCTGGAATCAGGAGACATGGGTTCTAGTCTTCACCTTACCTTGGTCTGCTATGGACTCATCTTCCCTCTGAACTGCCATTTCCTCAATTGTAAAACTAGGTGAAGAATAGATGGCAAAGGTTTGTTCTAATTCTGACATTCGGTGCTCTGATATGTCTACCAGCCTTGATATTCTATAGCAAGTGACCTTTTCCCCAGAATCTACATTTCTCCCTAGAGTCTTAGAACAAACAGTATTATGAGGGAAGTATCACAGGGGCAATTATCCTCATTTTACAAATAAAGAAATAAGAGATGAAGAAAGGGCAAATTCTGATTTCAAAAGCCACAAAGTTGAAGACACAGGGTCTCACACCAAGTTTTAAAAGGATATAATGGATTACTAAAAGAGAAAAGTTTATCTTTCTACATTTATCCTCAAATGCCCTAAGTCAGTCTGTAGTATTTTCCACATGCTTTCAGAACTGCAGTCTGACTAATGACAACACAGATTCTGAAGTTAGGGGCCTGGAGGACTCAGTGTTAAGGGTAAAACAAAGGGATCAGATTCCCAAATACAAAAACAATGAGTGCCTGATCCCCTTATCCATCCCCCATAATATTAAATAGGGTAAGCCCCTGTATCATACATTGGGGAAGTACCAAGTCAAGGTCTTTCCCCTTCAAAGGAGGGAAGGAGATAAAAAGTATCTTATAAATAAATCTTATAAATAACTGTAATTTTAAACGAGAAAATGTTAAGTACGAGAGAGGAATACAAAATGCTAGGAGAACAGATGAGGAAGAGTCAGCTCAGAGTAATTAATAGAATCAGAAACACTCAAGGCTCCTACTGTTAACTAGACCTAGAAGAATGGATCAATAGGGCACCAGGAGCAGAGGAAGGGAAAACATGTCAGAAATTAGGGACTGATGTGAACAAAAAAAGTGGATAGAAGAGAATGAAGAAAATGTTTGTTCATGGTACAGAGTCAAAGGGTTGGTTGAAGTGGATAGCTAAATTTTCAAAAGTATCCCCAATCTTTCCCAAGTTCTAGGACTAAAGCTATGTGTGGGTTGTGGGAAAGCCAGAAAGAAAAGAGAGAGAACAAAGAAAGGGATGGCAGGGAGATGGGAGTTGAGATGTGGACGAACAGTAACATGTTCTAGAGAAAGGGAATTTTCCCTTTTATGGGTACCACCTTTATAAACTAAAGGTGTCCTAACAAAACTGAGGCTTGTTCAGATATTTATACAGTGTGATCTGAATATGTGGGTACAGGCTGTCCAGCTAAAGCTGCTCAGGCCACAATGAACCCTAACTGCTACTGCTTTACTGCATGAGGGTGGATTATGGTTAAGTCATAGTTCTGGAGCCCCTTTCTGGAGTTGCAACTAAAAGGATAGAGAGCAGAGCTACAGAATGGAAGGCCATTCAGGTAAGGAACAAAGGAGAAAATACATCTTCATCAAAGAGAATGAGGGTCAAATTAGTGAGGGAAGATCTGGGAGTGATCAATGTCTTCAAAAACCACATCAAGCTTGAAGCTGTGTTGATTTTAAAAGATCAGGATGACAGACTCATGTAAATTCCTGGAGACAGCATCAAGAAATGGAAAGAGTCCTAACTCTGACATCAGGCTGACTGAATTCAAATCCTCTTCCGGACCAGATGCTTAACAACCTATGCAAACCTTGTCCAGTCACTTCCCATCTATAGTCCTCAGTTCTTCATCAGTAAAAAGAAAGAGGCTCCAGAACCATGGCTTAACCTTCTGGACCTCAGTTTCCTCTGCTGGCTTTCTCCAAGCATTTCCACTGTTGATTATTTCCAATGTGTCTCATCTATAAGTTAGTATATAGCTGTCTGCATGTTGTCCCTCCCATCAGACTATGAGTCCCTTCCCCCCTTTCCCCTCCCTCCCCCCGCCCCTGAACCCAGGATCTATCTGCCTTTTGCCTACCTTGGGATCCCCAGTACTTAGCACAGAGTATGGCACTTAGAAGGTGCTCAACAGATGTGAACTGATTGACTGATGAAGTGGTCTCTTAGGTCTCTATGAGCTCTAGATCTAGTATCTCCTATCAAGAAAAGGGAATGAAAAGGGAGGGAAGGCCTTGTAAACTCACCCAAGAGTTCTATTGCCAGATTATATAAACAAGATTGGGGGAAGGAGGGGTTTGGGGAAGTGAGATGTGACATTGAGAAAGGAAAGGCTATCCTTTGGGAAGTCTTAAATAATCCATTAACCCAAGATGAAGATGTTTCTGGGGTTGGTAAACTGTAAAAGGCTCAATTTACAGTGACAAAATGCTCAAGAAAAATACAAAAGGCTTCCCTAGTTCAGCCCTCCCCTTTCCCCCCACTTTAAGAAAATGATGCCCAGAAATAGGCAACTAGTTAGGTCAAGTATCAAGTGGCCCAGATGAGATTCAAATTTGTCTTTCTGGCACAGATCCAGGGCTCTTCACATCAAAAGACACTACAACTCCAAATGAAATGATCCTATTGGGGAAGAATGATAAACTCAAACCATTAACAAAAAGATTCACTCTCCTAAACCAGACATGCCTGGTAATTCTTTTCAATCGACCAACAAAAATTTATCAAGCCCCATTACGTACCAGGCCCCATGGTAAGGGCAGCATTTACATAGTAGCAGTATTTGCTAGGTCAGAGGAAAGTAATTTAGTAGAACCAGGCACAGACTAACAACTCAAACCTAATACCAAGACAAGTTCAAAATGAATACATGATTTAGATACAAAGGGGGACATAAAAAAAAAAAGGAGAATGGAAGAAATTATCTGTCATCTACAGAGGGGATAAATTCATGAACAAACAAGAAATAGGTTCATGGAAAGTAAAATGGATAATTTTGGTTACATAAAATTGCAAAATCGTTGCAAAAACAAAATCCATGCAAAATGTGCCTTAAGTTTCTCTGATAAAGGGTTCAATCTTCAACTGTTTTGGAAAACTAAGCCAAATCTGTAAAAATAAGAGCCATTCCCCACTTGATAAATGGTCAAAGGCTAAGAACAGGCAGTTTTCAGAGAAGGAAATCAAAACTATCAATTGTCATAGGAAAAAATGCTCTAACACGAGTAAACAGAGAAAGAAAAATGAAACAACTCGGAGGGACCACTTCATATGCATCAGATTTGCTAAGATGATAGAAAAGGAAAATGACAAATACTAGGAGAGGATATGGGGAAATAAGGCACCAAAGCATGGTTGGAGGTGGGGGTGGGGGGGTCTGAAAACTAACCAAAATATCTTGGATAACAATTTGTGATGATATCCAAAAAGCTACAGAACTGTGCTTATGACCCAACAATACCCACCTTGGATCTATACCCAAAGACACTGACGAGAAAGTTTGGGTCCAGCAGACATCTTAAACTAAATATATCCAAAACTGAACTTGGTACCATTCCTCTTAAAACATGCCCTCTTCCTACCTTCCCTATGACTGAAGAGGCCAACACCATCCTCGATTTCTCAGGCTCCCCTAGAGTTTCTACTGGATTACTCCTGTCCCCACATTTCTCAGATATGCCCTCCTATGCACAGGTCCAACCATGTCAGCCCTTCCTTATATGAACTCCAGTGGCTTCTTCTTGCTATTTCTATTGTGGGTCAAGCACAGAATCTTCTGGGTGGCCTTCATAACCTGCTGCTTCCTAGTTTCTCATCTTCTATTTTGCCAATCTCCATGTCCTCTTTGACTGAGTGTCACTGGCTTCTGGGCTATTCCATGAAGAACACTCTCCATCTCTTGGCTCTGGACATTCTGTCTGGCTGTCCCCTTGCCTAACATGCTCTCCCTCTTATGCTTCGACTACTAACTTCCTTGAATTCCCAATAAAAATCTCACCATCTCCAGGAAGCCTTCCTCAATCCTTTTTAATTCCAGTGCCTTCTTTTTTTTTAATTATCCTGTATACACTAATTTGCTTTGTAGATATTTGTTTGCTTGTTGTCTCCCCCTTAAATTCATTGAAGGCAGGGACTGTCTTTTGCCTCTTTTTGGATCCTCAGAATTTAGTACAGGGGTTGGAACATAGTAGGCATTTAAATGTTGACTCTGTTAGACTAAGCCTATAATCCTGAATCCACAAGATCAGAATGGCCCCTCTTCAAGGATCTGGAAGCAACCAGTGAGAAAAGAGGAGGGAAGACAGAATTAAAAATCAAAGCAGAGACAGAAATACAGACCCACAAACCACTTTAGATGAAGGAGGCATACAACCTGAAGGCTATTAAAATGTTTGTCAGGTCCAGAATGCCATTCAGTTCTCAGGTAGTTTTGTCTCTACCATCAGATGCTAAGAGTTGAAATTTACTAGCATGATTTGAGAAGCTCAATTTCTCTGGGACAAAAAGTAATCAGTTGTTCATGGATTGAATAAGGCCGAGATGATTCTCAACTGTAGTACTGTGACAATATGAGCTTTGGCTATATTATATGACTTGGCTGATGGGGTAGTGAGCTGTTTTCTCCTCTTTTTTACTTTGTTACACTGATCTCCAAAGGAGGGAAGTTAAGGTGATGGAAGGGACCTTAGAATACCAAATGCCATAGCTGAAAGAAAGCAGGAGTACAGAATGCCAGAACTAAGAAACCATACAGCCCATGCTGGAAGATGATCAGAGAACCTACAGTCTAATTGTGCTTCTGAGCTGGCCTGAGATACAGTAGAAAGGGGGCCAGGTCAGATGCTCATGCTCTGTGTGTCCAGGGGAAGGGGGGATTTTACATGCCCTGGGCTTCAGTTACCTTGTAAGACCAAGGAAAGAGAAGGAAGAGAGAGGAGGAAAACCAAAGCAATCACAACTGGATATTGCAAAATTACTATTATCAAACACAACTTCAAAGAAGAGATGTGACAACACATCTGCTCTATTTTCTTTATAGAGGTGGGAGAATCTGGGGGGGGGTGTCACACTTTTTAAGATATTGACTAGTTTCACTGAACTTGTTTGGGCTCTTTTTTTTTTTAATTTTATTATTGGGGATAAGAAATAATTTCTATCTGAAAGAAGAAAGGGGGAAGGATATAGTGGGACGTTTATGGGACGTTATAAAAACATCCTATGCTGGGGTTGAACTTGCTAACTTCTGGGGTCCCTTCTGCATTTAAATCTATGACCCTAATAATACCATGTTAGAATATATAAAATAGAACTTGGATTTGGCAAAAGATCACACTCCAGAGATCAATTTGACTTGGAACATGAACAAGATCACACTCCAGAGTAACACTCCAGAGATCAATTTGACTTGGAACATGAAGGTGAAAGCCCAAATAGTTTAGAGAGGGAAGCACGACTAGACCTATGCCATGAAGAGATCAAAGAAAAAGAAACAAGAGCTCTGTTTTTTATAACAACTGGATATTGAAGGGGTGCCCATCACTTGCAGAATGGTCAAACAAGTTCTGAACAGGAATGGCATTGTATATGATTTCTCCATAAAAAACAATGTCTCAGTGGTCAGACTTGTATAAACTGATGCAAAGTGAACAGAGCCAGAAGAACAATTCATACACAACAGCAATTTGTAAAGGATAAACAACCTGGAAAGACTTCTGATCAATGCAATAACCATCCATGAGGCCAGAGAACTAATGAGGAAATATGTCTCCCACCTCCTGACAAAAGTAAAATGTACATGTTCACACACAATGTGGAAATATTTTTGCTTGACTATCTATGTGTAACAAACCATTTATATTTTTTTCAGTCTGGGGCTGAGGTGAGGGGCAGGAAGGGATAGCTTAAAAAAAGAAAGAAAAGGGGGTCTTCAAAGGGTTTTTTTCAAATGAAAGAAGGCCAGCAATTATAAACAGGACAGCTCTAAAAGCCACATGTTGAATTTTGTATATGAGAGAGGCCCATAATTTCATGCAAAAGTTTTTTTAAATTATGTATATAAGAAATACTCAATTTATCTGTCAAGTTCAAAATTAAAATAGTTCATTGAGGTTAACTATGGTTTGATGCTATTACAAACTACTTTTGTATATCTACTACATTTTTGTTCCATCATTGCCAGTGCAAATGTCATTCTCCCTGAAACATAAGAAGGAGAAAAAACTGAAAGAAAAGAAAAACTACAGCAGCTTTCCCTACCAAGCAGTGGTCACCACCCCAGGCACCTAAGAAAGTAGAGTCAAATGCCAACAAGTCAGAATGGCCAACCATTCCAGAAAGCCAAGGGTTCCCCTCACAGAGGCTATGGTTTTGATTGTGTCTGGAAAATTGCTTGTAATGGACAGCTTTCCAGACTGTATTCTACAGAAGGAGTTGAAAATAGGTAGTGTCTAAGGGTTGGAGAATATTTAAAAAATCAAGGCAAATGAGTGTAATGGAATATTATTAACCTCTTAGAAATGAGAAATAAGTGGAATTTGGAGAAATGTGGAAAGATCAGTACAGTATTATATGATGAAACATAAAGTAAAATCAGTCCATAGATACAATTTCAACAATACAAATTAAATGATCGCTAAAATTAAGTGAAACTCTGAATAAGTGAAAAGTCAGTGACAGTCAGAGAACAGCAGATAATGAAAAAAAAGACTCCTCTCCAGGCAGAAAAGTTGGAGCCTACCAGGATAAAGAATTAAACAGCTAAGATATAATCACCATAATTGATAACAATTGGTTTTGCTTTAAAATATATATGTATTTTAAAATATAGAATGATTCTATCTGAAAGCACTTGGGGAATGTTCATGGTATAAAGACAACAGGCAAGCAAATAAATAAGTAATTAATTGGGGGGGTTAAAAAGAAGAAATGGAGGTTTCAAGTATAGATGGGCTTTCTGAAGGACACATATAGCTTAGAGGGGAACAAGCATATGTAGCGCCTCTGTGTCAAGTTTAGTGCTAAACACTTTATAGTTATCTAAATTCATCTTCATAGTAGCCCTGGGAGGTAGGGGCTAGTATTATCTTCATTTTACAGTTGAGGAAAATGGGGCAGAAATACAAAGTGACTTTCCCAAGGTCACATAGTCAGTCATATTTGAATTTGAGTCTTCCTGATTCTAAGCCCAGTGCTCTATCCACTGAGCCACCTAGGGGCAAAAGGGAAGAAAAAATGAGATGATCAAATAAGGATTTTTTAAGGACAGCAACATAGGGATGCCTGAAGGTGATATGGAAGGAGTTATTAAAAGGGAAAGGGTAGGGAGGGGAGGGGGATAGGAACAGGGAGAGAGAAGAGATGATAGGAGAAGCAATCAGGTAGAAAAGTCTGGAGGGGCCAGGATCACTTATTCATGAAAAGTTTGCCTTGGAAAGGAGGACTATCTCTTCATGAAAAAGATGGTAGGAACAGAAGAGAGGGAGATGGGGGTATTATAGGGAATGAGAAAGAGGGGCCTTTTGGCAAAGAGCAGAGAGATGAAGGAGGGGCTGATGTTGGAAGCTTGAAGGGAGATGGGGTTCAGAACAGGTTTGTGGAAACTAAGCTAAGAAAAAGATTAGGGAGGAGCATGATTGCCTTTTAAAAAACAAACAAAATATATATTATTGAAGGGCCCAAATGAGATGAGAAAACATAACTCTGTAGTGGACTCAATTAGCATAATTCCTCCATTTCCATTCAAGAATAGGCTGGCAAGTAGTGAACAATGGAAAAAAAAAACCAAGAGAACAAGGGATTCAAGAGAAGAAGGCAGTCAGTTCTTGAAGAGGTGGAGATAGGAAAGGGCAGAAAGTTTAGCCAATGTAAGGGTGATGACTTGGAGAGGCTCTGAGAGGTGGAGCTCTGAGTGAAGCTAGGTGGGGTCTATGTGAGATGTGGGGCTCCTCTGGACCATCTCCTCCTTCCCTACTTCTAGAAAGAGGTCCAGGAGATGTTTTTGTGAAGAATACAGACTGGAAGACGGAGATGGTCCTAGCTCTTGTAGTTTGGACTCAGCCTCATAGTCAAAGAGCAATGGCAGCACAATCAGATATCCTAGCCAGGTTCATCTGGCTTCCCCAGTAACTTCTGCCCTCTAATTCCAGACACACACACACCCCCATCCCCTTCTTGGGTGTGAACTTGAAAAAAATTCCTGAAGCAGACAGATGGAATGGCTAGTTATGCCTGAAATGATAAGAGATGAAGTCCTGGGATGATACAAGTATTTACCTGGCCCCAGAAGCCAAAGGTCACTAGATTAACTTCCGAGATGCCCCTCCTTAGCCCTTAGCATTCCTCTCATCTGTTTACCTTATCTGATATCTGGCCACTTACTATCCCCACAGGTGGAAGGTTGGAAAAAAATCACACAATCAGAATAGCATGATCAGCAAGAGAGAGAAGAAAGCTCATAGACTTGAAAGCCTTCTACCACAGCTGGTTCTTAATCAGCTGGTTCTGGATAAAATACATTACAATACTGTTGGTGACTCTTCGAGGGTTATTTCTTGACAAAGAATCCTGCAGAGATTCTAACTGTAGTGATCAAGACCAGGTTAGAGTTCTTACCTGTTGCTTCAATGTATTCAATACATCTTTCAATAAAAATAGGAATGGGCTTCTCTGGAGTTACGACGGTGTTTAAAGGCACTCCAAAATAGTTACTCTCCCACGTTGTCTTCGTGATAGATGGCCGGGGTTTAGGCTTTGGTTTCTGTTACAGAAGAAAGTAAGATCATGGTGAATAGTGAAACAAATGTAAAAACTGCCCAGGGACTTATAAGCTCTCTTGTATTGGGTATTGTCCCTATTTTTCCAAATTCAATGTCTGACCATGGAGCTCTAAGCCAGCCAAACAGCTTCTCAGAAGCCACCCCCAAAAATCCTCTTGGTGTTGGGCTTCTGCTTCTGCTGTTGTCCAGGGCCAGGGCCAGCAGGCCCTCACATACATCTCTGCCTTTGGTCAGGCTATGTAGCTCAAGCCCTGAAAGCCAGCTCATCTAGAAAACCTGTATGGGTCCTTTTAGACAGGGAGATCTTCCTCAGGCAGCACAACTGCATCTCCCAGGTGTCCTGTTGTGCCTGTCTAATTGTACTTTCACAAAAAACATGGACCATATCCTTTTTGTCTTTGTAAGCCTCACAGGGGATGGCACAAGTTCTCTCTGAATGGAGGTTAATATTGATAAAAAACAAAAACAACAATCCGAAAAACTGCCAGAAAGAGATGGAGAACCATGAAACCAAAGGGAAGAAACCAAAGCAGACAAAGGTATTCACTTGTTCCTTTCCCCGGGGTTCAGGTCTGGCCTAAGTAAACTCTGAGAGAACTCTCAACTCTCCCACCACTGGGCCATGCCGTCAGAGAAAGATGCTGGCAACAGCTTTGCCCAGGAGAAACCAACTCCCAGTCCCTCCCCCACCCCCAGCTTAATAACAATATGATCATTATCTCCATCCTCTTATCAAAAGAGAGTAAACAGGAAGTTTTCCAAGCCACCCACTTAGATAATGGATGCTACAACCTTAATAAAAATGTAAATCTTAAAAGATAAAAAAAAAAAGAATTGAAAATAAATTGTTCACTCCTTTCATCAGTAGGGAAATGCCAAGCAAATGTATAGCTTCTGAAAAGGCAGGCAAGCTTCATTGAAAGCATTTTGAAAGATAAATTTATCACTAAGAGAGTGGAAAAGATTCTTTCTCTTCTTGAATTAGTGTGTTTCCTGCATATTTTATGTGCTCAATATGTACTTCCAAATAATAGGATCAAATCAAATACAAGATTTTAAGCATTATTCAATGGACAGAATTCTATATTCTCAGAAATGAAAGAAACCTTAGAGGGTATCTAGCATGATCTGTACATGAATCAGTCAATTAACAAGCATTTGATAAGAGTGATATCTCTGTGATAAATAAGAGAGATGAAAATCAAAGTCTCTATTCTCAGGAATTTATAGATTCTTTCAGGTTAAGTACAACTCCATTTTAAAACCTTCTGGTCATCAACCCTTTGTTTGGATACATCCAATCTATTCTGTTATCAGATCATTCTTTGATCATTAAGTCATCTGATTAAAAAAAAAATTTATTACCTGTCTAATGTACATAGTATATCATTAGGAAATCCTTCTTAGAATCAGTTCAAATTTCCCTCTCTAGACCTTTTCCTCCAGCCAATGGTCCCATTTCTAACTGAAGATAAAGTGGAAAAAGTGTAGTCCTTTTCCCATATGACAATCAAAATATTTGATGCCAGCAAATGTATCTATATTCTCTAATTCTTGTCTCCAGATTAAACATCTCCAGTTCTCTCATTTGACTGTGAGTGCCATGGTTTTAAAACTCCTCCCACTCTGCTAGTCCCTCTCTGCACTCCAATCAGTGCCCTTCCCAGACAGTCTGTCTCTCCCCCAACTCAGCTGTGGTCTGACTTACAAAAAGATCAGGAGTTTATCACCTCTCTCATCTGGGATGCCAGATTACAATTAATATAGTACCATCTCTCCTCCCTCCACTTCCCCCCACCCCTAAGAAGTCTACTATTTGACAAGTTCTACAAGAAAATCTGAAAAATAAGACATTTTTGCCCTCAAAGAGCCAGCATGAATGCTTTTCAACTTTAAAGATCTATACTTTTCTGGCTCTGACCAGGCATGGAATTGACAAAAATTATGTGACATGTCAAACGACTGTATTTATTGACATCAACTCCCTCTAAGAACATCATCTAAGAACATTGCCCTTGGCAATAGCATCTGGGCACCTATAGGAAAAAACTTTTAGACAGAACTTTTTCATATGAGCTGGAAGTGATCCCAGAAGCTCTCTAAACCAACTAATCCAGGAGCAAGAAACTCTTCTACAATAGAGACTGCCATGCAATCTTTGGAGCCCAAATGGAGCAGCCTACTCCACTGATTTATCATTCTATCTGCTTCACTCAGTTTGTGTATTTTCAACTTTTATTTCTTGTTCCTAGTACTGCCTTCAGGTGTCAAGCAGACAAGTCTAATATCTCTATTTCAAGAAAGACTGAGAAAAAATGGGGGCAGCTGGGTAGCTCAGTGGATTGAGAGTCAGGCCTAGAGACAGGAGGTCCTAGGTTCAAATCTGGCCTCAGACACTTTCTAGCTGTGTGACCCTGGGCAAGTCACTTGACCCTCATTGCCTAGTCCATACCACTCTTCTGCCTTGGAGTCAATCCAAGATGGAAGGTAAGGGTTTAAAAAAAAAAAGAAAGACTGAGCTCCCACTAAGCCTTCTCAGTCCCTTTAGTCTCTCCTGATATATATGGTTCTAAGGATCTCTGCTCTTTTTTATTTGTTTTTTTGCCCAGTGGTTAGGCTAAGCTCTTTTAAGTAGCCATGATTTTACTCATAAGTCGAGAACTTGATGTAATGAGTAAATATCATTAATAAAAAGAAAATTTGGCACACCTCTCTATCAACAGAAGGCAATCTCTTTTCCATGGAGATCTGGCATGGCATCCACACTGGCAGCACCTCTGAACTGATGCCTAGTTGATATTGATACTCAGTGGATGGATTAACAAAGTTGTCTCTGTGGTGGATCTGGTACAATCTTAACATATGCATTAGAGGCACCATACTCAAGAACCTGTAAGCTTATATTTTTGCTCTACTGAGCTTTTTTGTGACTAACAAATCATAGATATATAATATACACATAAATATATACTTTATATCCTCTATTTAGTTGTGTGATTATGAAGATGTGTAATTTACTTTAGAAAACCACCTAAAAAAAATCTACTGGTTCCATATTTTCATCTGGATACCCTCTGTGTACAGAGGCTATTCTCACAGAGATTTTATAGAGACACTTGAAGTTGGCATATGGGTTGGGTGGTGCTGATAGCTTCTTGGTTGCCCATTAAAAAGTATCACTTGTAAAGGGCACCTTTTCATTTTTTTTGCAGTCTTTCCCTCTTTGTGATATCTTGAAAAAACGACCCCTGAATGTCTCTTGCCTCCAGTAATGATTGTATCTGTTTTCTGGGAAACAGGTTTGCTTACCACTTAGATACATGGCACTGGGAAGGCTTGCTTCTGAGTGATGAATCTCTCGGCCACAACAACCCATAAAATCAGTAAAACTGAAGATATAGGGAGAAATCCAGTGAGGAGAAAGCCAGGAATGCCAATCTGAAAGCTACCAGCATTTCTTCTTTTCTGAATTTCATCTTATACTCTCTGAACCATGACATATCAGCCTGCTTTCTTCTGGTTCTCCTAAACATCCTAATTAATTTTAGCCATTGGGTGCTCTTATATTTCTACAGAGTCTCCAGGCCACTCATTGCCTAAAGCACCACATGCACCCTCCTATGCATCCATGTCCCATAAAGCCTCAAACTTTCTATCCTACACTAACTCTATTGATAACTCTGGCTACACCTGAAAAGGCAGATTATCAGAAGCAAGCAGTTAATTATTTGTTAATAAGGAAAATAATGGTTTGCTCAAATTGAAAGTAAAATTAAATTGGGAAGGAAAAAAATTCACCATTCCATTGTTTTCATCATAAAAATTTAATGAGAAAAGCTGTTAGAGAACAGATCAGAAATCTTTGAAAAGCTAAGGCCTGAGTCATTCAATATAGCTTGAAGAGAGTTTTAAAGATTTTTCTAATGAATAAAATGATTTCAGAAAAAACAAGGAAGATTTATACAGGCTGATGCAAATGATGAAGTAAGGAGAACCAAGAAAACAATTTATGCATCAATAATGAAAGGCTTAACTCTGATCAAGGCAGTAGCGTATCACAATTCAGAAGGACTGACAATGGAAAATGTTACCCACCTCCTAACAGGGAGCAGGGAGGTGATGGACACAACTTGCCAAATGAAACAGTGTGGAAGTCTATTTTGTTTGATTATGCATATGTTATAAAGGCTTCCTTTTTGTTTTTCTAGCAAGAGGGGAAGATGGTAAAGAGAGAAGTAAATGCTTGTTAACTAGCATTAAAATGGTGCTTTAAAGTTTGTGAAGCATTTCACAAAATATTAATTCACTTGCTTTTCCCTACATCCCTAGATGCTATTATTAAAGATGACTCAATCTCTTAGGAGGTGTAGAACTTGTGAGATAATTCTATCTGGAATTACAAGGGAATAAATACCCTGGAAAAAATACAGTAATGAATAAGATCACATAGACACCCTACATCTGGAGTTAAAGGCAGGTGTGGTGCTTACTTTTAAGAATAATTACTTGATTGAATTCTAGATGTGTTGCTTATGGGAATTTGTTTCTTGCCTCAATATTCTTCTTTTTCCACTGGAGATGACCAAAATATAAAAGTATAAAATGAGGGAATGTAGCTCTTTATGTTATGTTAAACCTGATGATTATAATTCCTAAAGAAGTGGATAAAAAAATTGAGATGGAATCAGTGCACTGTGCTTGAGGACCATGAAGTCATGGTCAATCACCAGGAAGGCTTCATTAAAAATAACTCATGCCACATGAAAATGTGTTCATCACTTGGGGAACAGTTAAACAAATTGTGGTAGATGATGGTGATGGAATACTATTGTGCTATAAGAAATAATAAGCAGGATGATTTCAGAAAAAGCTAGAAAGACCTATGTGAACTGATGAAAAGTGAAACAAGCAGAACCAGGAGAACATTGTACACAGAAACAACAGTATTTTATGATAAGCAATTGTAAAGACTCAACTACTCTCAGTTATACAATGATCCAGGACAATTCTAAAGGACTTAAGACAAAGAATGCTATACACCTCCTGAGAAAGAATTGTTGGGAATAGGAATACAGTTCAAAGCATACTATTTTTCACTTTAGTTTATATTTTATTATTTGGGGGTGCTGGTTTTATATGAGGATTCTTTCACCAATATGGAAGTTAATTTTGTATGATAATACATTGTATGATTCCAGATCAAATTGTTTACCATCTCTGGAGGGCAGAGGAAAATGAGGGAGTGAGAGAATTTGGATCTTATAATTTTGGGAAATGTATGTTGAAATTTGTTATTACATGTAGTTGGGAAAATCAAATATATATAAAAGAAAAAAAAAGCTACAGGTTAGCAAGTAGCCTTATCACCGCTCCATGGCAAGTTCCTCGGGGTCCCAGTTCAAACCCTCGTCACCTCCCAAATCCACATATATGGAAGTCATTTCTCTCCTGAGCTCTAGTTCAGCACCACCAAAGACCCACATCATTCTTCTAATTTCCCTGTTGTAAAATTGGTCTTGAACTCTGGACTTCAATGCCCACAATTCCTTGCTCCACACTTCCCCAGAATGCTTTGTAATCTCACCTGGGCCGAGACTGAGAAGGTGTTTAACCTGATTGCAAAAGCTTTTAGCTCTTTTGGACTTCCGTTTTGGAGCAGAGGCGTCTCTTCCATGATGTGAGGTTATTTTGTCTAGGCCTCTGGCCTAGGCACATGTTTCTTACTTGTATATTCTTTAATCTTTAACCTTTAATAAACTTCTAAAAAATATAACACTCCTTGCAGAAACTAATTTCTACCTGCCTCAGTCTCCCCAATATTCCCTAATTTTAACTGTTAACACTGTATCCAAAGAAGGTACAGCCACCACTCACCCTTACCCCCACCCTCACCATAGGCAATCAGGTATCAGGTTCTGTCAGTTCTGCCTGCAGATCTCTGGCATCTGTGAATCTTAAAACTGCTCAGACTCTACCTTAGAACATTTGGTTACTGGCTATTCCCTTATTGTAACAAATGAAGGTACTTGATCAGGAATGTATTGGGAATTTTAACATTACTCCACCCATACTTAGGCATACTTTAGGGGAAGATAAAGTTGTAAACTCCTTACTGAACAATGAAAAGTCCCTAACTCATACTTATAGTGAAGCTAAAACCTTAAGCTAGGTCTATTTTTAGATCTAATACAAAAGGTTGCTCAGTACCTATAAAGGTTAAATTAGCCTTAACCAAATGTTCTAAGGTAGATTCTGAGCAGTTTTAAGATTCACACATCCAAGCCCTTTTACCCACTCATATGGCTATTGCTCTGGGACAGGCCCTGCTCACTTCTCACATGCAAAAGCCTCCTAACGGGTCTCTCAGACTCCAGTCTCTCCCCACCCCAAATCATCTTTTACACAGTCATCTAAATGACATCCCCCCTAAAGCATAAATCTAACTTTAGGAAGAAGGCAGGAACAGGGAATACATGTTTCTATAGCACCAGTAATACCACACACTACAAATTATACATTATTTCATTTGGACCCTTACAACAACATCTCTAAGTCATGTGCTATTACCCTAATTTTACAGTTGAGGAAACCAAGGCAGAAAGGGTCACAAAGCTAATTAAGTATCAGGCTAGATTTGAATTTGGATCTTCCTATACCTCCAAATCCCATGCTCTATTTCCCTCCCTCTTAAACCCTTACTTTCTATCTTGTTTAATAACAACTCTAAGACAGAAAAGTAAGGGCTATGCAGATGGAGTTAAGTGACTTGCCCAAGGTCACATAGCTAGGAAGTAGCTGAGGTCACATTTGAACCTAAGTCCTTCAGACTCTTGGCCTGGGACTCTCCCCACTAAGCTGCCTAGCTGACCCCCAGCCCCATGCTCTATTTTCTGCACCATCTCTAGGCAGAAATGTCACTCCCTTGCTCAAAGGTCAGGGGCTCCTCACACAGGGCAATGAAATGCAAATACCTCTATTTGAGATTTAAAACTCTCCACAGTCTGACTGGCTTTTCTGTACAAACAGATTTTCTCCTCCCACACTACCCAGCTGGTTTGATAGGCCATGCCCATTTCCAAGCCTTCCCTAAGGGTGGCCCTGGCCTGGATTCCTCCCCCTCCTCATTTGGGTCTCTGGGAATCTCAAGGACTCTCTAAGGGTCCACTCTAAAAGTCCGCCTCTCCAGAAGACCCTTCCTGATTCTCCCCTGTTAGAATAACACTCCTGGTCTCCACTTTCACAGGCACAACTCTGCCCTGGCTTCTCCATAAGGAGGCTGTGAGTTCATCCAGGGAAGGGGATGTGTGCAACTACTCTTTTGTCTTTAGATCCCCATTACCTAATGAAGTGCGTGAATACAGCAAGAACTTAAGAGATATTTGTGGAAATGAATTGAGGGCCAGTTACATGGGCAAAGTTTCAAACCTAAGTCTTCCTCACACACACACAAAACTCTCCAAGGGAAATAATGGTCTCTGTCTACAAAGTAGGGAAGGCTTTTTAAAAAGGATTATATCAAGAAACGCTTTCCTGGAAAGAAGACCAGAGAGAGTTAAGTCCCAGCCTTCTCTCAAAGTGAGTCTACTCTACTTCATATCTGCCCAGGCTCCAAGCTCAAAAGACTCCAAGCTGGGCAAATGAGGTTTACTTTAGTTAGGGTAAGTGAGAGTGATATAAACAAATCCCATTACAGAGAAAAGGAGAATAAATGTGAAATCAGAGAGATGTCTCAGCTTTGAGGAAGAAGGATCATAGGGTTTGTGGCTGGAAGGGATGATCTTAGATGTAACTGAAACCAACTCCTCCTCTACTTTACAGGTAAGGAAACGGAGGCACAGAAAATAGAAGTTCCTGGATCAAAATCCTTCAGATCCAAAGCTGAACTCGGGTTTGTCTTCTGGACCCCAAACCCAAGACTCTTTTCTACTATACCAACAAAGAGAACTTCAGGAATCCTGATGGCCCAGAAGCCTAGGATGTGACTGACAGCAGGAAACAGAAGACAAGAGACTTTCCTTGGGCAATCTTGGACTGTGGACCTAGAAAGGGATTAAGAAATTCTTGTGGGGGGCAGCTAGGTAGCACAAAAGATAAAACACAAGGCCTGGGAGTCTGGAGGGTCTGGGTTCAAATTTGACCTCAGGCATTTCCTAGCCATGTGACCCTGGGCAAGGCACTTAACCCCAATTGCTTTGCCCTTGCCACTCTTAGAATCCTTACTGAAAAGGGCAGTTGGGTAGCTCAGTGGATTGAGAGCCAGGCCTTGAGACGGGAGGTCCTAGGTTCAAATGTGGCCTCAAACACTTCCCAGTTGTGTGACCCTGGGCAAGTCACTTGATCCCCATTGCCTAGCCCTGACCACTCAATACACAGTATTGACTCCAAGATGGAAGGTAAGGGTTAAAAAAAAAAAAAGTCCATACATCTTTATCTGTTATCCCTCTTGCCCCCACATTTCTCTTTATACTACATCAAGTATGCAGAAAAACATTTCCAAATCATACATTATACCACTTTCTTTTATTACAACACTGCTATGAACTTGTATGACAAACCGTTTTAATTTTAATTTTCACTAACTTCTACTTAACTGACCATTTTTTTCAATTATTTAAAAATACAATTCTGATCAGGGTACAAAGACTTCACTGGATTCCCAAAAGGAGTCTTTGAAACAAAAAGGCCAAGAATCCTCCCTTGAAGTGATGCCTCATACTGTGGAAGGTGATGATGACCAAAGATCCGACACCTTTCAATAACAGTGAACCAAAGTATCCCTTCCATGACAACTTACCCCGCAGTCACAACACTTTCTTATTGACTGGAGGACCTTCATCAAGACAGAAGGCTAGCTATGTTTCAGGCCTGACCTTCTATCAAGCTCCAAATGGTACTTGGCCTAAATAGTTTCCCATAAACAACTGCTTTATTTTTCAATGAATCAGAGGCTGAAAATAGTTGGGGGGAGGAGGAGGCCAATTATAAAAGGAGCTCAAATAATAATGTTTCGAATTACTAGAAAGCTCTCAGACTCTAGATAATTTTAATGAACTATAAGCCCTAATCACATAAGTTCCCTCCACTCCTCTCAGAGTTTCCCCAGCTGGACATGATTTCCTTATCATCACATCTTTTGACATGTCTTATTCATCTTGGACAGTTATGGCTTTTCTATTCAATTTTCTGACATAAGATAACATGGATTAGCAGAACCAGTCAAACCCTACCACCTGTGTGACCTTGGGCCAATCATTTCTCCCCATCTCCTCAAAAGTAAAATGAGGGACCTCTAGAAGGTCCCATTTGTCTCATTACCAGTTGAAAGAGGCCAATTTTTAGTCTTCAGTTTACCACTCTAACACTATGCAGAGCACTATAAACAATGAGCACTTAACTGTGTGTACAGGATGACTCTAACAAGCAGCTAAGGATGCCAGCAGCTCTGTAAGGAAGGTTCTCCCTGAACAACTTGCAGGGATCCAGGAGAAAAAAACACCATTCATAAGCAAAGGATAAACTATGGGAGTGGAAACACCGAGGAAAAGCAACTGCCTGAATACAGAGGTTGAGGGGACATGACAGAGGATAGACTCTAAATGAACACTCTAATGCAAATACTATCAACAAAGCAATGGGTTCAAATCAAGAAAACATCTAATGCCCAGTGGACTTACGCTTCGGCTATGGGGGGTGGGGGGGGGAGGAAAAGAAAATGATCTATGTCTTTAATGAATAATGCTTGGAAATGATCAAATAAAATATATTAAAAAAATATTGTAAAGATAAACAACTGTGAGAGCCTTAGTGACTCTGATAAGCATAATGATCTGCAAAAACTCCCAAGAATTTGTGATACGAAATGTTATATACCTCCAAATAGAGAACTTGATCTTGCCTTTTTCCCCCTTCTGGAACATGGCTAATCTCAATGAGTGGAAAAGAGTTAGAGAATTTGTGACTGAAAATAAATTTAAAAAAATAAACAAAAAAAAAGGAAGGTTCTACCAGTCAGATGGCATGGACTGCAAACGGTTGCTGGGACCCAGGATCTCGGAGAGGAAAGAAGTATCAATGGGAATTGGGTCACAGGTACTCCCTGACACTATGCTGGCTAGGAGTCTTTCAGCATTTCCAAGGACACTTCCAGGAAGGAGGAACCATCACTCCTCCCTTCTGAGGCTCTCTACTTCGTCAGTAGAGACGACAGAACCTGTCATGGAAAGGTCCCAAGAGGCCATCCAATCCAGCCCTAAGTTTATAGAGGAGAAAATGGAGATTCATGGTGGCTAAGTGATTTGCCCAAGCCATATCAGCACTAAATATCAGAGACTTGAAGCTAAGTGTTCCTAGTTCTCCCTTCAAGAACCAAGCAGAGGGAACAAGTAGGTGGCACAATGGATAGAGTACCAGTCCTGGGTTCAAATATGGTCTCAGACACTTTCTAGCTGTCTGACTTGGGGCCAGGAATGCTCTAGAAGATATTTGTACTTTGGGGAGTAAATAGACTGGGCGACCTCAAAAGTCCTTTCCATTACGAATCTTCATAATCTAGGATTAAAAGCAGAATTACAGGACCCTGATGTTTTCTTTGCCTTCTAGTAATGAGGAACTTACCACCTTATGGAGTATCCTATTCCATTTTGGGACACTTTCAGGTGTTAGCAATTTTTTCATTTGTTTTTTTTTAATTGTTTTTTTAAATTAAGCTATATAATCCATATACAGATTTTTTTTTTAAAGTTGAGTCATAACAGACTTATAGAAATGTAGGAAGGTGACAGGTGAAAGTTTAATCTAACCTTATATTACACATGAGAAAACTTCAACTTGATGGGGTAAGGGAATTGCCAATATTCACATCATAGATGACCCAAAGTAGGTCTTCTGACTTGACTGTTCTTTCTCCTACACCTCCTTCTTTGCCATTAATGGCCCCCCAATGTATTTGCCCTGGCTATTTCCCTGTCTTCAGCTCAGCATCCTGAGAGCCCCTCCCTGCCACCAGGCCACAGATCAAGCCCAGCCTTCCACATGTTTCATGTTCTCTCCTCGAAGGAGGGCTTGGCACATACTTTGTGCATATTCAGTATAAATTTTGGTATGCTTCTCTCACAAAAGAAAAGTGACATCTTCTCAAGGGTTAGGGCAATTTAATTTCTATCTCAAAGACCTATTGGGATATAGCCTGGCACAGAGTATTTGATAAATGCTCACTGGCTGATCAAGCCCAACAATGAACAACCTAGCCAAATTCGTCTTCTTGGGATTCTCTCATCTCCCCACCACCTTGCTTTTGCAGACTGCTGCCTAGGCCTTGAATGCATACCCAGGACTCACTTCTGTCCTCTGAGAAACCCTAGCTTCCTTACTTCCTTTACCCTAATATCCCTAAGTAGTACTCTTTCCCTCTCAGATTATCTAGTGCTTATTTATCCATTTATAGGTTCTATTTCTTTATGTTAGTATAACATGCCATCCAACAGAGCAAGGACTCTTTTATTTTTGTCTGTGTCCCCCAAATCCACGAGTGCTTGGAATCAGCTTGAATGATGACAGAAGGGAGAAAGGTGCTCTGAGTGAACACTTGCAGTGGCCTAAGGGAATCAGTATGAAAGATGAGCAAAGTCCTTGGCTCTAATTAGCGGTTGCCACAGAAAGAGAAAGCCTGTGCACTGATGTAGGGCTAATACTTGGTTTGCTGGCCACCAAGTAGGCAGCTAGGTGGCACCACAATACACAGAATGCAGAGCCTAGAATCAGGAAGACCTGAGTTCAAATTTAGCTACAGATAATTCTTAGCTGTATGACCCTAAGCACGTTGTCACTAAACCTCATTTACTTCAGTTTCAATTCTAAAATGGAGATAATACCTGGTGCCTTTGAAGTTCCTTTCTGAAATAATATCATTCTTAAGAGTCCTTAGAGCCACAAAGAACTCAAATGGCCAAAAATCCTGCTACCTGTGTGACTTTAGGCAATATATTTCTGTTCTCTGGCCCTTTGTTTCTTCCAGTTAGTTGCCAAATAAAGGGGTGAGACAAACAATTCCCAAGGGCTCTGTCAAATCTATTAACTCAGGGAAGAAGAACTCAGGGTAAAGCTGATTGCATAGGATACCCTGTTACATATTTTCTAGAAATACTTAAGACATTTTTCAGATTTTTCGCTTTTCTGGTTGGCAAACAATTTAATTATCTTGTCTGCTATTCCCAGAGCTAGAAATAGGAATTTTTCAATTAAGTTAAATGTATTTCTCCATTAATTTGTGCTCCCTCTGTTGGTTTTGAAATAACAAAACAAAATTATGGCCTGTTTTAATATAACCCCCAAGAATTCCTAAATAAAAGAAGTGTGAAATGAGAAAGGGACAAAATGAGCACCACATGCTCATTGACAAAAAGTTCTTATAAAAGTCTAGACTGGTGAAATAGAAAGGACTTGAGTCCTAATCTCAAGTATTCCATTTTTTATGGGTCCCAAAAAGTGCTGGTCCCTTCCGCTATAATGTTATCAATTGTATCTCAGGGGAGTGAACTAAGGTCGTGCTGGTGAAGACATGGCACACAGCCTCAGAGGCTGCTCTGTTCCCCCTCTCCACAGTGCCTAAGGGCATTTTTCACATGCCCTGCCACTCTGCCCAGCAGCTAAATACAAGAACTTCCTCCCTCCAGTGTCTGGGGTAATATGGGAAATGGGGCTGGCTCACAGACAACTTGAAGGTTCAATTTGGGCACATAATTTCTAAAAATTTTACCAACACTAGTCTGAGGTCTCTAATCGAAGGACTTCATCTATCATCTCTATTAATACCATTTTACTCACCTCCCTAAAAAAAATTTTTAAGGTATCCAAGGTTAGTCTTAACCCTTCCCACTGTCTCCACTAATTGAGCTGTAGTAACTAGAAAAAAGTATGACCTTTATACCAAGCAGCCCAGAGGCACCTTCATTCCACGGCACTGGCTTTGAGGGGGCACAGGACCAATGGATATCAGTATAAGGGAAAGAACAGTAAGCAGATTGGAAATGGAAAGAAAGGGGCTCTCTACGTCCTGGGTCTTTCCAAGTCTCATTCTGTGGAAAGGGGCTATGGCTTCCTCATCCATCAATTAAGGCAAGGCTGGAGTCCCTAATGTTCCTTTCAACTCTACCACCATAATTGTCTTTGTTCTCAAGTCCTTTCTATCTGATAGTCTATGAATCTAAGTAGAAATCAGTATTCCTCACCCCCTGAATTCATCACTGCCATACAGTAGCCCAGTATCCTCCTTCTGACAGCTCTGCCCCAAGAGATAGACTGACCTATTTTAAAGGACTATTCTCAAATTCACTAGGTAAAACTCAGATAACATTTACCCACAAAGACCAATTATTCTACCAACTAAGGAAAGTAAAGAAGACTTAATTTCTAACTAAGAGATTTCAGAATCACTGGGGGGAAATGGGGGGTGGGGGAGTGGCAGTCTCACTAGGGACCAGGACAGCACCACTATAATGGAAAAAACATTTTAGCTGCCTATTGTGTTTTTCCCCCAATGCCAGGTGTGCTGAGCTAAGGCTGATAGTTAAAGAATTCTATTTTTATCTCTGAACATATTCTACAGCAGTTCCTTGAGCTTTAAATAACCCTGAAAAAAATGATTAGTTTGAAACTATTCCACAAACTGGACAAAAGTTCTCTTAGTTATCATAGGATTCTTCACCCAAATAGGGTGAGATGAGATTCCTAGTCACCCTCAAAATTGTAGAAAGGAGAACAAATGGCTTTATGAATAAAACACCATTAGACCATGGCAACAACTTCCTAACTGGTCTTCCTCATCTCCATTTTCTCCATTTACAATCCATTCTTTATAGGCTACCAAGATGAAGTCTCCCCCCCCCTTCCCCCCCATGCAAAGCCTTGGTCCTTTCACCCCTGTCCTCACTGTTCCTCAGTATCTATCATGTTCTACCATAAAGCTAAGCTCCTGAAGATGGCACCCAAGGTCATCCACCCTCTCATGCCACCTTAATTCACCAGCTGGCCCTATCTTACTAGTCCACATCCAGGCAAACTGGGCAACAATTATTTCCTACCCTCGGGCCTCTGTTCTTGCTATGTACACCACTGAAAGTCCAGCTTATTACTGAAGACTTTGTGTTATCCCAAATGCCCAGCTTGGGCAGCCATCTTATCTTTGACATGTTCTCTGATCCTTCCATGGAAAACTGTCCTTTTATACCTCATCTAGACTTTATGTGAAACTTCTCTCAGGCCCTAATATTCTACTCATTGTTGTAGTTGAAGACATATGACAAATCCCCTTCTGGGACTGTAAGCTGCATAAGGACAGACCAGATTTTAAGGTTTACACTCTCAGAAGCATGCCCACTGCCTTTAGCTCCAAAGGCAATGTAAAGATCTATGGCAGGTAGAAGACTTGTCATATCATCAATGATGGTCTGAGAATGAGAATATGACTGATTATAATATATAACTAGTCTGAATCAAGCTAAACTAGAAGAATATTTTCTATAAATGACTATAAAAGTCACTCTTCCCTACCATTCAGCTGTCTGTCCAAATGCACCATGGGTCCAGGGGCAGCAGACTTTGCCAGCTGCTTTGAATTCATGCTGAAAATTTAAACTCCATCCTGAACCCTTAACAAAAACGAGGGTTGTGTCAACACAAAGCCCAAACAACCAGTCAATTCAATCGCTTCAATGAAATAAGTCAATTGTTGGGGGGGAAGAGGGGAAAGGCAGAAGAGGAGGAATAGCAAGCTGTCAATCTAATAATCTGCTGCTGTGTAGACAGAACAGTGGCTGATTGAAATGGTCACTTTTCATCAACTGGTATCTTTGGTGTAGACATAGTAAGTGAAAGAATACCCTCATTTAGTCTTTGCAAAGTTAATTCTCCATTCTCTATATTTCTCATCTCAGTTTTCATTTCTATAGCCCAAGTACATTTTATGAAGCACTTTAATCATAGAAGCTAAGCTCTGTGAGACAAATAATTCAGGTATTATTAGCCTCCCTTCAAAGAGGAAGAAATTCAGCCCAATTGGTCTCGATAAATGTTTTGGGGAGACAAATTTTCCCTTAGCCCTTTGTCTTAAAAATGGAACCCTGTTCAAATCAAGAACACATGTGATACCCAGTGGAATCATGTGTCGGCTATGGGAGAGGTGGTGGGAGGGGGGAGGTAAAGAAAATGATCTTTGTTTCCAATGAATAATGTTTGGAAATGACCAAATAAAATAATGTTAAAAAAAAAAATGGAACCCTGATCACACCGATCTAATCTTTCACAAATACATGGGCCTAGGAGAGAAAAGACCTTGTGTGGCAGCCTCCTCTGATCATGGAAACTAATGAGGTATAAGCCTAGATTTTCAGAGAGCATGGTAGAGAGTAGGAAGCACATTGACTTTGAATACAGGAATTAATTCTGATCAGTTATGCTTATCTGGGACATAGATTTTGCCCTGTTTTGGGGGGATGGGGGCAGGTAGAAGAGAGAAAAAGATAAATGCTTAATAACTAACTTAGAAAAAAATTTTAAAGGGCACTGGCTTTGAGGTCAAATGACTTGGGTCCTGGTTCCCTGATTTACTACCTTTGTGCCCTGGGGCAAGATATCTAATTTATCTTGGCCTCAGTTCCTCAGTCTGTCCATTAGGCCAGAGGTTCTTAGCCGTTTCTGTACCATGAACTCCTCTGGCAGTTAGTATGATGAAGGTTAAGAACCCCTTCTCAGACAAATGTTTTTAAATGCATAAAATATATTGGATTACAAAGGAAACCAATTCTTTTTTTTTTAAAACCCTTACCTTCCGTCTTGGAGTCAATACTGTATATTGGCTCCAAGGCAGAAGAGTGGTAAGGGCTAGGCAATGGAGGTCAAGTGACTTGCCCAGGGTCACACAGCTGGGAACCACACAGCTGGGAACTGTCTGAGGCCAGATTTGAACCTAGGACCTCCCGTCTCTAGGGCTAAAAGGAAACCAATTCTAATGAAAGCTATAAAAATATTTTTAAAAGAATTATGGATGCCAAGTAAAGAAAATAATAAACTGATAAATCAATAAACATTTATTAAATACCTACTATATGCCAGGCACCATGCTAAAAGCTGGATATGCAAAAAGAGACAAGACAGCTCTTGCCCTTAAGGAGCTTATCTAATGACAAGACAATATATAAATATATACAAAGCAAGCTATATGCAGAATAATTAGGAAAAAATTAACTGAGGGGAAGAATTGGAATTTAGCTAAGAAAGTCCATAATCCAAGCAGAGGAGAGAGGGTGGTCCAAGCATGAGGGACAGCCAGGAAATATATGCCTAGAGCCAGGAATTAGAATGTCTTGTTCATGGGACAATCAGGAAGGCCAGAGTCAAAGATCATTTAGTTCATTCAACCCCCTGGTTTTACCAATGAGCAAAATTAAGCCCAAAGTAAATACAGTAACATGTCCAAGGTATCAAAGTATGGTGGAGTAAGGTGCATTTTCTAATTGATATGGGAGGCAACATAGAGCAGTACTGGAGTTTACTGATGCCTCCAGCATCTCCCCAATGATGTCCATCCTCTATCAGTCACCAAAGGGATTTTCCTAAAGCACATATCTAATCATGATTCCCTGGGCTCTCACTAGCTCTCAAACACCCTCCCTCTACATCCTAGCTGTTTCTAACCTGTCAATTCTGCCTTGGTAACATCTCTTGAATATACTGCTTTATCTCCTCTGACTCTGCCCATACTCTGACTGGTACAGGGTCTGCTCACCTCATACCTACTAGGTCTCCTGACACCTCACACACTAAACTGACTCTCAATGGTCAGTCACCTTTTCATAATCAGTTCATCTTGTCTCTTAAGCTCCTGGAGAGCAGACACTATTATATGACAGTCAGTCATGTCAATAGACTCTGATGAGGCACTGACTAATGGTCAGGCATTGGGCTTATTATTAGTGCAGTGGAATTTATACATGGAAGTAAATCAGGGGCTTATGTTGGGCAACCCCCTTGTTTTAGCAGTGAGTGAAATTGAGCCCCAAGTAAATGTGGTAATTTGCCCAAGGTCAAACAGGCCACAAAAGTAGCATGGGTGAGTGGGGGAACTCGGGGACTCTGGCTCCAAGTGCTCCATCACTGTTTATCATTCCATACCTTGCAGTATCCAACATACCATAGGCAATCATCAAATGTCTGCCATTGAATGGTTGATGAAAACAGACCCAAACTCCTGATCCTTTAAGAAAATACTCTGCTTTCTTTTCCAGTAAAAATCCAAAAACAATTCCTCCTCCTAGCAGCTGGTTCTACATTTGCTCCTCCTGATGGTATCTTGTTTTTCCAGGCCAGTGCTGGTTGGTTAGAATTCTTTTTTTTTTTTAAACCCTTACCTTCCGTCTTGGAGTCAATACTATGTATTGGCTCCAAGGCAGAAGAGTGGTAAGGGCTAGGCAATGGGGGTCAAGTGACTTGCCCAGGGTCACACAGCTAGGAAGTGGCTGAGGCCGGATTTGAACCTAGGACCTCCGGTCTCTAGGCCTGGTTCTCAATCCACTGAGCAACCCAGCTGCCCCCGGTTAGAATTCTTAATACTAACAAACTTTAATAGGTTTGCACCCAGGAGGAACAGAATTAGACTTTGCTTATCTTTGCAATGGGATGACAGAGTAGTTCATCTTTCAAAGCAACATTTTCCAAGGCAGGAAGAGACAATGATTTCACCTTTGACTCGGTCTCCAAAGGATATTCTTAAATTGACTTTTGGCATATTATTGCTCCTGGAAGAGGTTATCGTTTTTTATTTTGCTTGAGAAGGTGGTCCCCTTAACTAAAGATAGAGGAGGGAGGGAGATGATCATTTTGGGCATGCCGATATAGCACGGAGGTTGCAGTGGGTCCTCTAATGGAAGTGTTAGTTACACAGAAGTACAGAGCTATCTAGAGGCCCGACAGGAACCAGTTATTTTCTGCCATAGTTACTCAGTTCCCTGGGAATGTGCTTTAAGAGCATCATTTTTTTAGCGGGCTACAAAATCAGAAACAATCCTAACTCCCTAGACAGGGTTATTCCAGTTTCCTCATTCCCAAGTATACCATCAGAAGATTGTTGGGGGTTCAGATGAACTACTCTGACAATACTCTGGATAAAGAAAAGAAAACTTCCTGAAACATTTAGATCTCAGTACCTTTGGAAAAAAGGCTTAGACAAAACAAGTGAAAGCAGGTAGGGTCATATAGGATCTTGTATTAGAATCAGAGAAGCATAAAACAGCAGAACAAAAGACAAGCCTGAGGCATCAGCTTAGTTCAACTCCCTCATTCTACCAAAGGCCAAGAGGCACCAGAGTGAAATAAAAGTGGCTTCTGATTAAGGAAAATCTGAGTACAAGACATACTTCAAGCTTAGCAAAGAACCTGGTACACACTCATTGCCTAATAAATGCTAGGAACTCAAAGACCTTTGGCACAACCTGACCATGTGTGTGGCCCTGAGAAAAATCACTTTGCCTTAAAGAGCTCCCAGTAACTCTTGAAGACTGGGATCTCAGAAAGAGGCCTCCCTGGTAGCGCCTGTCACCAGAAGGCCCTGCAATGATGAAATCTCCCAGGGAGGCAGAAAACTAAAATAAAAACAAAAACAGTGGAGGCCCATTGAGGGAGAAATCACTGGGCAAAGTTCTCCCAGCCTGTTGGTGGTGTCAGTGAGCCAATAGGAAGAACAACTGTTTTCAACAGGTCTACTCCTATTATCAATCAACTAGCCAACATTTATGAAGCACCTACTGTGTGCCAGGTACCGGGCTAGGCAGTGGGGATATAATAAAGAGGCAAAAGACAGACTTTGCCTGTGAGAAACTTGAGGTCTAATGAGGGAGACAAGATGCAAACAACTAAATACAAACAAGCTATATGCAAGATAAATAAGAAATTAACAGAAGGAAGGCACAGGAATGAAGAGGAGTTAAGGAAAGCCTCCAGTAGAAAGTGGACTTAAAAGAAGTCAGGAAGGTCAGGAGTTGGAGTAGAAGGAGAGTGGTCCAGGATTTGGGGCTAGCCAGAAAGAATGCCTGGAGCAGAGATGGATAATCTCGTTCACATCCCAGCCCAAAGGCCAGAGGCACTGACTGGTTCAAAGAGTATGTGTAGGGAGTAAGGTATAAGACTAAAAAGGTTGGAGGGGCAGGTTATGAAGGGCTCTGCATGCCAAGCTGAGTATTCTGTATTTAATCCCTCCGATCAGAGAGGCATGGCAGTGCAAGCCATCATCCAGACCGATAAGCTTATCCAAGGGGAAACATAACGTTTGTGGAGCTGACATCAAAGTAAAGTAGTTTGTAGCATAAGATGTTGAAAGGATGTTTGAACAGAGGAATCTAGAGGGTCAGAACTCCAAGACACTCAGTAATCTTCATGGTCCATCTTATTTTGCAGGAGATGCAGAATGACTTTGGGTCAGGAATCCTGATGACTTTTAACCATGGATGGTGAGGGACAAAAGTCCACTAAATTAATCCAGTGATATCTGGCCTGCTTTGGGAGGCAGAGAAGATAGCCCAAGCAAAGCTGTTATTGACAGGTTGGCTTCTTAATGGCTTGGTGAGGTAAGCTCAGCCCTGACTTTTCATGGGCTTCATATTTGGGTGTCTGGGGCAGAAATTATCTTAATAAGAGGAAAGCAGTCAGAATACTTCTTAAGCTACATATATAAAAATGTGACCTTACAAAAAAGAAAGTACAAGATGAGTAACCCTCAGAATTAGCTGTCCTAAAACCACTGAAAAGGAATTTAATGACAAGAATTTCCAATTATTTAAAGGTTTTATCCCTACACAAAAATCTGCATAGACAAATGATGTAAAACTAAATTAGCCTGTTGCAAAAATATTTTTTGGGGGGCGGGTAAGGTAGCACAGTGGATAATGTGCCAAACTGGCATCTAGTGATCCTGGCTTCAAATCTGTCCTCAGAATACTTCCTAGCTATGTGACCTGGGACAAATCACTTAAACCCAATTGCCAAGCAGAGTAATGGTGAACCTATGGCATGGGTGCCAAAGATGGCACTCAGACTGCTCTTTGTGAGAACTTGGCTGCTCCCCCGCCTCCCAAAATTGTTACT
This sequence comes from Monodelphis domestica, assembly GCF_027887165.1. Taxonomy (NCBI): domain Eukaryota; kingdom Metazoa; phylum Chordata; class Mammalia; order Didelphimorphia; family Didelphidae; genus Monodelphis; species Monodelphis domestica. Next base: position 420,480,018 of record NC_077230.1, read on the forward strand.
AGAAAGGCAGAGGCATTTGGGCAAAGCTGCTCCCTGCCCTTCTTCACTATGCCTGATGATATTTTTTTTACATCCCCCACCCCTCTGCCTAGCAGCCCCCTGGGAGCACTCAGCAGGGTAAGGTGGGCAGCTCTCAGGCAGCAGAGCTGGAGGGGAGCAGAGTGCTCAGGCCACTCCCCTCCCCCCCATACTCCCTGAGAATATTCCTCACTTCACCCACTACTCCACCCAGCAGCCCAATGGGAGTGCCTCTTCCTCCCCTGTGTGTGGGGTAAGAGTGGGGTGAGGTGGGGGCAAGGCCCAGCACTCTGTCTCTTAAAGGTTTCCCATCACTGGCCAGCATTATCACTTACTTGCTTTAGAATACTTAGCATCCATTCTAAGGCAGAAGTTATGGGTTAAAAAAAATTTTTTTTTCAATGACAAGCTAGAAGGTGCTAAATACATCATGTTTCAGATCCAGACTGTGCCGGAAAACATTTGAGGATCAGTCTATCTCCCGAATCCTAGGATTCTATGTTGCTTCAAAGATTCAACATATCATCAGGTTAAGATGGAACCCCTCAGCTGACTAGCTTGCTATTTCTACATTCAAGGCTTTCTGGAGCCTTCTAGCTCTAAAAGCCTTAGCATTCTATACCCTAGGATAGCTTCCCAGCTCAAGGCCTTCTGGTACTGCCCCACTTCACACTACTTTTCCAAGATCCTTCCCAGCACCAAAGTTCTCACTGGTGAAGTCTCCAGAAATTTTACCTGTTTACATTTTGTCTTCATTTGAAATTCTGACAATCTACAAAGATCTTGGTTCTAAGCTGCTTCTACATTAGGGGCAGTCATACAAAGAGCAGGAAGACTAGGTATTGAGGGCTCTGGATAGGCATTCAGTTAGAGGATGGTGATCAAGTCCTTTTATCTTGCAAGAGATTCTGTTTTCTTGTCATCACCACAATAATGATGATAACATCTAGGTTAGCTAACTCATAGGACTTTGTGATAATTAAAATGTTTGGGAGCAAGGGAATATATAACAATTATGACCCCTGAAATATGTTTTCTACTGTGTCTTGGTTTTATATAAGATGGTCGCCAGGGAATATATTCCCAATTTATGAATATGCCCAAGCCAACTGGGTTTTATAGAGAAATTTAATTTATAATACACTGATTAATCAATAGAAAAAGAGAGAAAGTAAGAAAGGAATAAGAATGAAGGGCCTCAAGCCAATAAGGCCTAGACCTCAGTCCTAAGAGATAAATCAGTCAGTAGGTTTTATCACTCACCCAAGATCTCTCTAGGTAAGGCTTCTCATGCCAACCTCAGGCTCCACCTTCAAGAGAGCCTCCTTTCAAGAAATGTTTCCAGAGAATTCTCCTCCTAACTCCTTCTGAGTTCTCCTTCCACAGCCTCCTTCAAGACCTCTCCAGGAGCTCTCCCTCCAGGACCTCTCTCCTCTCAGACCTCCTCCAGAGCATCCACCTCTCAGTCCTCAGACCCCGCTACCTTTAAGCAAAAAATCTAAGTTCCCTCCCCTCAGTTCTCCCATCTACCAATCACTGTCGATCTCTCCCCTCTGCCAATGGTGGCTCTAGCTTAACCCAGGACTGCCCAGAGGTCTGCCCCCTTTGCACATGTCTGTTGAAGGTCATATTCTCAAATAATTAAATCTTGATCTTTGCTGCAGCCCTTCCTAAATCCTGTTACTCTGAGTAGGGTGGAGATCGTAGTTTCCAAGACCTGGTTCTGTCATTCCAAGTTATCTCTATTGTATCAATTCTAAAATCAATCATGACTCAAAGAACTTCCTGTTCTATGCTTAAGCATAGGTCAAAGCCCTTTCCATTGTTTAGCAAAAGGTTTCTGTCCTAAAGTAGTCTTAAGTAGGGAGGAGAAGGATCCTCCCATGCCAAGGAGTTTCATATTCCAATAGAGTTCTTACTATCAGTAGGAGATTTTTTGTTTAAGTATGAAATTTTCCAATGGGGAAATTTCCAACATTCATAAGTCTAAGAAATTTTAAGGTTTACAACTTTGAGGAGGAAGATACAGAAATGTGAGCTTCAAAAAGGATACAACTATTGGGAGAACTCAGAACAGATTTGAGATTTAGGAACAAAGCTACAAGTAGGGCATTAATGTCATCAGATTTTATAAAGGAGACTACTGAGGGTCATGGGCACACTAACAGAAACAGGATTTGAACTTGGGCCTCTTGACTCCAAAGACAGGGTTCCTTCTTGTCAATCAGTCATAGTTGGAAAAATTGCCGACTTTTATCAAGTGCTCACGGAGAGACCAGAGAGCAAGAAGAGAAAGAATGGTGGGTAAGGAAGGCCTCTGGGAACTTCCACTCTAGTTCTTGACTGGCTGCTTCACTACTATGGGACTTTGAGCATGTTCCTCCTTTTCTTTCATAACCTGTCTCCTTCTCTGAAAAAATGAAGAGGGTCACAACAGATTAGTGACTAGAGAACCTACTATTTATACGGTGTTTTACTGACAACCATGGGAGGTAAGTAGGGAAAATAGCATCAGACCCATATGATTACTAGGTAAAGAAGCTCAGATAAGTTCAGGGATTTGGGCCCTGCATCACATAATCAGGGTTTTTTAATGTAAATTTGCTAATTCCAAGTCCAAAGACTTCTCCTACTATGCAGTTAAGTATCCTTAAATATAAAATATCAATCAATCAATAAACATTTATTAAGCTCCCACCATGTGCTAGGGGCAGCTAGGAGGCTCAATGGCTGGAGGGCTGGGCTTGGAGTAAAGATGTGAGTTCAAATCAGGCTTCAGATATTTACTAGCTGTGAGAATCTGGACAAGTCATTTAACCTCTATTTGCCTTAACCCACTGACAGAATTGGCAAAATGATACAGTATCTGTGCCAAGAAAACCCTATGGATGGTATTAGTGAGCTATGGTCCACTGGATCATGAAGAGCCAGATATGACTAAACAACAACAACAATGTGCCAGGCACTATGTTAAATGCTGGAGGTACAAAAAAAGGCAAAAGATAGACCTGCCCTCAAAGAGCTTACAATCTAATGGAGAAAACATACAAACGGATACAAAACAAGCTATATATAGTACAAATGGGAAATAATCAACAGAAGGAAGGTACTAGAATTTAGAGGGGTTAGAAAAGACTTCCTGTAGAAGATGAGATTTTAGTTGGGACTTAAAGGAAGCCAGGGAGGGTCAGTACTCAGAGCAGAGGAAAGGGAGTGTTCCAGGCCTGGGAGACACCTGAGAAAAAACCTAGGGCCAAGAGATGGAGTGTATTGTGCCTGAAATAGCTAGGATGCCAGTGTTACTGGATTAAAGAGAACATGTTGGGGACTAAGGTATATGAAAAATGGAAAAGTAGGAAAGGTCTAGGTTTGAAGGACACTGATTGACAAAAGGATATTTTGTATTTGATCCTGGAGGTGGAGAGGGATCTACTGGAGTTTCCTGACTGGGGGCACAATATTAATTAGAACATGGTTAGAAACTATGCTTTCGGAAAATCCTTTTGGTGGATGAAAAGAGAACAGACTGGAATGTAGAGAGCCTGGAGGTAGGCTGACCTACCAGCAGCTACTACAATATTCTATGAGTAAGGTGATATAGTCTGCACCAGAGTGGGGGCAGGGTCAGAGGAGATAAGGGGGTGTATTCAAGAGATGTTTCAAAGGTGAAATCAACAGGCCTTAGCTACAGATTGGATGTGGGAGGAAGGGGTTTGAGAGAGTGAAAGTCCAGGATGACTCCTGAATTGTGATCCTGAGGGACTAGGAGTACAGTTTCACCCTCTACAGTAACAGGAGAGTAGAAGTAGGGGAAAGATGATTTGATCTAGTTTGAACATATTGATTTTGAGGTGTCTCCTGGACATGCAATTCAAGATGTCTGAAAGGAGATAAGATTGAAGGTTGATGGACTTTGGGACAGGATAGGCAGATTTTCAGTATAGAGATGAAAATCAAATCTCCTGGAGCTGATGATATCTCCAAGTAAAGTAGTATAGAGGAAAAGGAGGCTGGGATTCTAGGATTTAACAAATGAATAAATATTCAATCCATAAGTTTTACCCTATTGAGCTTCCTTCCCTAAGAATAATCATTCCATTTCATTCCAAGGACCTTTGCATGTCCCTTCTCTAGGAGAGGCCAGTGATAGGACTGAGAAAGATGCCAACATTTAAATAAGAAAAGGTTCCTGGGCTCCACAGAACTTACACTCATTCAATTAATGTTGACCAAGAATTACTATGTGAAAGTCTCTGTTTTAGGCAATATATTTCACTCTAAGGTAAATTCCATTCCTAAACTGCTCTCTACCCCCACAAAGGTGAACAGATTACCTTGGTGTTCCTTCGGAGACTGCGCAGAATGTTCCGCCTCCTAGGATCTTCATCTGTTTCATAAGGGATTACAGAATTGTCCCCTTTGTATCCTTGGGAGGCCTGATCCTCCTCTTTCTTCCGGATTGGCCCCAGCTCATCATCACTCCCTACACTGAAGCTTGTCCTGTAGCTGGCAAAGCGCCCTAAGCGTGTACACCGTGTCCTGTATAACACAGGTTTGCTCACTATAGATACTTTGCGCCCTCGCTCCAAAGAGCTAGTGTCCATTTCACTGTCAGAGCCATTGGCGCTCCCATTGGACTGGGTTTTGTTGATATTACGGATGGTGATGATTTTGCCTTGGGTGCTGTCATGTGGCACTGAGTAGATATTTTCCTCCTCATTCCGTGGCTTGACCACAGCATCCATAGGCTCTGCATAATCTGATGGATCAAACCCATCAGCAGGTAACCAGCTGCTAGAAGACATCGATTTTCTCTGTGCATCCTTATGCCCTTGGTCCAAATAAGACAGATCCCCTTTTATTTCAAAATGGACAGGAGGCTTTGGTTTCACGGGTGGAGGTACTTTGTTGTTGAGCTTACTCTCAATGCTCATAAAGAAAGACAGACCATCATTCCCCTCTAACTCCATGGAGAGCTTAGAGTGGTCTTTGGACAAGGAGGGCAGGCATGTATCTTCTCGGAAGAGGCTATAGGAGGAAGGCTCAGTGTCTTCTTCAGAGTCGGGGAGATGAGAGTTACAGAGAGGAGAGCTAGCTCGTGGGGAGTTAAACACTTCCTCAGTGGTGCTACAGGCCTCAGCAACATTGTCATACATGTGGGTAGCCTCAACAATGTTCTTCTTTTCTGCCACATCTTTGAAGAATAAATGAAAGAGTTCAAGTTTATGCTGAGGCTGGCTACAGGGGATACTTGTGAACCTTCCATCAATTTCTTGGGCTATCTCCTCTCCTTCAGTCAACTGTTCCCGGCTTAAGTCGTTGTCCAGAACATCAGTTGTGCAGTCAGTCAAAGCAACTAACTGAATGGGAATGATGTCCTGTACTTCACAAAGAAAGGCACGTAACATAGCCAAGGAGGCCTTCCGTTTGGCTGAATAAAAAACGATGTACCCATGAACCAATCGGTTTTTCCTAATGCTAAATGAGGAATGGTATGAAAGAACTGACAATTCAATGCGCTTTTTGTGGGGTCCTATTATTGGTAATTCAAGTAAAACTGAGTTGTTGCTGCCGCCCTGAGAAGGCTTACAGGTTTGGGACTGGAGAATGGGAAAAAGAATGTCATCTGTATTAAATGGATCTCCACACATTAGACACATTACAATCCGCAGATCAATGTCAGCCAAATCTTTGATGCTAGCAGTTGAACTGACAAGGTTTAAGTTCCGCTTTGAGTCCAAAAGTCCTTTCAACACTTGACTAATTTGTTTCTCATTTATGTTGCGCCCATAACCAATACCGGCAGAAGCTGGATCCAGAAAGACACACTGTAGCTTGCTGGCAATCTGCTGGCCTTGCTGTATTAAGCTATGTAGTGTTTCTCCACTAGTGTCTCCTCGTTTGTTCACTAATATTAGTGTCAGAGGAAGATGAACCAAATGATTGTCCCTACGGCCAAGAGTGGACTCTCTGCTTTTTTCAATACTTTCTACAACATAGGAGAGAGACTCCTTGGAATTATAAAGGCAGAGACAGCCATGTGGCTGAAAGGTCGGTGTCTGGAAAGCATTTACAGGAAGTCGAACGTTGCCCTCTATTGGCCTCAGAGAAAGTTCATACATTTTGCCATCTATCACATATTTGTCATCATTTGTACAAAGAGCCCGAATCTCATTTGCCAACTCTCTAGCCAAACCGTCCTTGCCGAGAATAACCAGATTGATCCGATCTATATTGGGGTCGGAAAGTGAGTTTTTCTGATTGCGCTCAGAAGGTCTGATGAACCGAGAACTCACTGAGTGTTCAATTTTGGAGTCTGCACACCCTGGACAACTGGGACATGTCTCCTTGGTTGGGTGGTACACAAAGTGAATATGCTTTAAGATGAGGGCATCCCGTTCTGCTTGGAGCTTCTGGAGCGCTTTAAATCGCTGTTCTTCCCCCAATACATCTTGAATAACACCCATCTTCTCTTTACTGGGTTTAGCATCCAGTTCTAGCTCATAGAACAACTCTGAATACTCCAGAAGTAGTTCCTGAAATTCTTCCTTGGCTTTGTCTATAATCTGTTTTTGGTGTTTGCTGTAGATATCCATATAGACAGATTCTTCCAGCCACTGGTAAAAATCTTCATTCATGATAAAACTCCGAGCCTCTTCCCAAGGCTTCCCAGGAGTGATGAAGGGAGATGTCTCTAGGTTTTCTTTGAAAGACCTTCGCATCTCAGCTCTCTTCCTCTCATTCCTCAGCTTTTCTAAATGGGCCTCATACAGCTGCTCAGCAGGTAGAGTCTCCATTAAATCAAAAGGTATTCGTTCATTTTCCATGTTGTCAATGTGGCTGGTGGCATCCCAAGGTGTTTCTTCAAGCACAACAAACCACTTGAGGAACTCTGGCTTGGTTTCCAATAGTTTTTCTGCTTTGATGCAACTCAAGTGGTCAATTTCATCAAGGTTGGGGATGAGAGCTTCAAAAGCCAGTGGGAGGGCTGCGAGATAGAGCTTCCTTCGACGCTCAATGTGCTCATGCTTGAGCCGGTGGGTGTGCTGCAGGAACAGCTTCTTGGCTTTCTGTGTTCCCTCGAGGTAGACGTAGTCCTGGTACTCGGGAGAAGACTGCATCTTCCGGCTGACACCTGGCCAGTTCTCGTTGTGACTCTTCACAATGCGGCTCACCAGCCACTCGTATTTATCCTTTGCAGTTGCTATCTGCTGGCTTTGCTGCTTCAATGCTTCAAAGTAAGGGATGATTTTCATCTTCCCCCGACTTTTATCAATAAGCTGCACTAAAGTACTAAAAGCCAGGTCCACATTCACATTAGATCGAGCTGAAGTCTCCACAACCTGGAGATTCTTTTTGCTTAAGGCAAAAGTATGTGCATCTCGAATGTACCGCTCAACTCCCTCATCACACTTTGTCAGAACCACCACTATAGGTTTTTTTGTCTTGGCAAGTTGATTGTAAAGATTGGAAACAAACTTGAGCTGATCATCAAAGTTCCTGTTCATCCCCCTGCTCACATCAATGCACAGAAGAAAGCCATCAATCAGCAGCTTTCCTTCTGGCATTTGTTTCTGTTCAAAGTCCTGTTCCAGCCCTAGCTGGTCAGTGCAAAAATACATGAGCTTTTCTGCTGATGCAAGCTTGGTGGCTGCAGCTCTCTTGATGTAAGGCTGCAGGGCAGTGCTCCGGTGAGGCTGAAATGTCTGGTCATCAATAAATTCAGTCTGCTCCACAATGTGGATTTTACATTCCACACAGTCCTCCAGGGAGCGCCCAACTTCTCCCCAATACAGGAAGTGGTCATTGTTGACGACCCTCCCACCAAAGTCACTGGTGCTGAGGACAGAAGTATGGTCCAAATGAAATTCATCAGCACTGGGGCGAACAAAACGATTGCACAGGCAAGATTTCCCAATGCCACACTGGCCCTTCTCCTTCTCTGTCCCAGACAATCCCACCACACTGATATTGTAGGTGGGAATGCGGACATCTTGCTTCCTTGCCATCATCATCGTCGACACATCCTGCCAGGGTCAACCACTTCCAAGATGATAAGGGTCTTCCAGTGTCCTGTAGAGCTTTGTCACCGGTCAAGGGTAGGACAGTCGTTACCAGTGCAGGAAAACTGCCCAAGCAGGAGAAGAAACAGTTCTCATAGCGTTTATGGACCAGAAAAAGGTCCTTTCTCACTGCTCATCATTCAACAGCCAGCACTTCCCTATAGGACAAAAAAAAAAAGCCAACCAACATTATAATTCTGAAATCATAATACAGCTATCAAATGACAATAGTCACAAATGACTCCTAGTACTTGAAAAGAGACCCAGTATTTTTTTAAACCAATACTTTGTCAGTAAAAACTCTAAGATAGAAGGGCAAGAATTAAGTGACTTGTCCAGGGTGACATGGCTAGAAAGTATCTGAGTCCGGACTTGAATCCAGGCTCTCCCAATTCCAAGACTAGTGCTCTATTTATTATGACTCTTAGCTGATCCTAAGGGCCAAGTATTTAATATTTTCAGAACTAAAACACTTAATTTATTCACAAAATAAGAGCATTTCATGTTACTCACGAACAATGATCTTCTACTTATCATCTATATTGTACCTTATTTAGACATTTTGCCCTGATAAGATGTTATTCTCAAACACTGCAGCCAGTTCTAGAAATTATATTTTTAGGAGGAACATTGCCAACCTGGAATGGTTCCACAGAAACACAACTAGGATGAGGAAAGGCCTCAAAATCATGTCAACAAAAATTGGTTGAAAGAACTATGGCTGCTTAACTGAGCCACAGGGGAAGATATGGAGGAAGATATGTCTTCAAATATTTATCTTTATATTTGTATCCCTAGCATTTGACATAGCTAATCTCTTGCCCAAAGAAAGGCATGATGTTTATGGAACTTAATTGAGTTTGCATAAAAAGGATTGGTTTTTACTCTGCTTAGGATTGAAAATTTTCAAGCTGAGAGCCCAGGGAGAGTCTAATCCAAGGATCCTTACATTCTGGGGTCTGGAAACTTTTAAAAACACATTTTTAATAACTTGTATTTCAACATAATTGTTATCCTTTTGTAATTCTATGTATTGTTTTATGTCTGAGTAGTCTAAAGGATTCACCAGACTGCCCCCAAAAGGTTAAGAAGATCTTGTTTAGTCTAGCCCCCTTATTTGACATTAGAAAAAGTTGAGGCCCAGAAAACATATATATGCCTTGCCCAAGGTCAACAAGTAGAAGCAAAGCTAAAATGTGAGCTTCTGTTCTGACTCTACACCCAGCTGTCTTTTCTGTCACTAGGCTAATTCATATCAGAAGGTAATCCTAAAATCAACAGATGAAAGATACAAGCATGTGAATTTTACCAAAGATGTTCATACAAAGACTACATGACTCCTTGTCAAGGGGGAAATAGGGTCTAAATTAGATGACTTCTCAAGCCCCGTGAGAATAATCAACAATGGATTAGTAACAAAGCCAAATTCATTATCTCTAGAAATTACCATGGTGAACAAAATTATAAACAAATCTTACAAATTATCTTTCAATAAGTTTATAGCTTATAAAAGTCCAGTATTTTTACAATTTTATATCTATGGTAATGTAAGAAATGCCCTGCTGAAGAGACTAAATGGTCTATATCTCTGTCTGACAATGGTACCTGGGGAGGTCAGCCTGAAATCATCACTCTCCACCCTATGCAATGACATCAGAGGGGCTGCTTCCTAAAAGGTCATAGAGGCCAGCTCTATACAGAAATACAACTTGGCTAGACAAAGGTCAGAAAGAGGTCATTAAACCAATCAAGATGGGGAAATCAATGGATGCTAGCAATTACCTCTGAATGACCTAAAGCAGTATCAAGAGGATTCCTACTTCAGCAGGAAGAAATGAAAAAAACATGGCAAGAGATGAAAAATTTAGTCCCTTCCTTCATGTTCAATGGAAAATAACCAAGAAATGTGTATGAACGCTAGAAGTTCATTGAAATAGGTTCACTCAAAATGTTTTAAGTGTCAAATGGACTAAAAAACTAAGTATACTGACCCAGAACTGGGCAATCAAAAAGTAACCTTCAGAATTCAATCTTCAACTACATGATTAGCAGGAACGTCAAAATAAAGGAGGTAATCATTCCAGTCTTGCCTAGGTGAAACATCATCAATATCATCACTCATTTATATTATACTCTGATTTACAAAATCCACAGTTCACATTTTTATATTACTTTATGGCTTACAAAGTGATCTCTATAAAACTCTTGTGTAAGTAATGCAAACAATATACCCATTTTACAGATAAGGAAGCTAATATTCAGAAAGTGACTAGTCATTTGTCAACTGATAATTCTGTGTTCTAATCACTATACTATGCCCTCTCTTCAATTACAGCTAGAATTTGTCTAGTTAGTGCTAGATACCACAACAGGAAAAAGGGTGAAGCGGGGACAACAATCCAGAATATGTTCAAGAGTGTGAGAGAACTCAAACTATTGTAAGGGATTAAATTTAGGGGTTTGACCAAATATGTGAGAATTCTAAAATAATATGGTGGTCACTGATTTAAAATATACTCAAGACAAAATGACTTTTAATAGCTTTTATTTACAAAGAGGTGGAAAGAGTGAAAGTAGAAAAATGCAAAAAGAGGGTAGAGAAGATGTCTAGCTAAATTGTTAACTCTTGACCAGAGGACCCAGTGTTCTATCCATTCGGCCTCCTCCAAGAGGAGAAGGCCTCTCAGGAACTAATCTCTCCAGAAGCCAGGAAAAGAAAGCCAGCTACTCACTCACCCAAGAAATAGTCCAAGAGCCAGGGTCCCAAGTCAAAGCCGAGGTCCAAGCCCAAAGTCACCTCCAAGAGGCAGGTCACCAGTCAAAGCTCCAAGCACAAGATTCAAACCTGAGCCTAGCTGAAGAAGTTCAGGACTTTTTATAGTCCTTTCTTGTCCCTTCCCCTCTTCATAGGGGTCAATCACAGCTTCCAAATTGCCTAACACTCCCCAAGGGGGCAGTGTCTGTGGGATCTACCTCTCATCCTCTGAAGGTGTCAACTCTTATCAAAGAAGTCACAAGATTCTGATTGATTGGGTTAAAAAGGGTGGAGCTCTCCAAAAGGAGCAGAACCAGGAGAACATTGTACACAGATACTGATACACTGTGGTACAAGCAAATGTAATGGACTTCTCCATTAGTGGTAATGCAGTAATCCTGAACAACCCGGAGGGATCTATGAGAAAGAACACTATCCACATTCAGAGGAAAAACTGTGGGAGTAGAAACACCGAAGAAAAACGCTTGATTACATGGGTTGAGAGGGATATGATTGGGGATGTGGACCTTAAATGAACATCCTGATACAAACATCAACAACATGGAGATAGGTTCTGGTCAAGGTCACATGTGATACCCAATGGAATCATGTGTTGGCTATGGGAGGGGTAGGGGGAGGGAAGGGAGAGTGTTTGAAATTGACCAAAGGGGGAAAAAAGAAAAAACAAACAAACAAACAAAAAGAAAAAGGGTGGAGCTCTCCAAGTAAGTGATTTGTGAATTCTCTTAAAGTGTTAAGTAGGGGTTTCTTAGATTGATTAATTCAAAATAGACAAAGAGAATAAAGAATTCCCTTTTACACTACCTAAGAGTAAGTGGAAAGAATTTTATATATAATATATATAATATAGAATGTGTATGTATATACACACATATATACCCCCTTTGATTCAGTTATGGTACCCATCATGAAGCCTATACCCTAGAGACTAAAGGGGAAAAAGAAGACCCATATGTACAGAAATATAGCAGGGTTTTTGTAGTGGTAAAGAACTGAAAATTAAGGGGATGTCCTTTAATTGGGGAACAGATGAACAAATTATGGTCCATGAATGTTAATGGAATACTACTATTGTATTGTAAGAAATGATGACAGAAATAATTTAAGATAAGCCTGTGAAAACCTGTATGAACTGATACAAAGTTAAGTGAACAGAATCAGAAAAACATTTATACTATAATAACAATGTAAAAATGAAAACTGAACCTTAGGAACTCTGCTAAATGCAATGATCAATCATGATCACAGAAGACTGATAAAGAAAAATGTTATCCACCTCCTGACAGAGAGCTAATGGACTCAGGGTACAAAAGGAAACATATTTTCGGGCATGACCATATGGTAATTTGCTTTGTTTATATATGCTTATCTGCCACAAGAGTTTTGTTTTTATTTTTACTCATCCAAGGGGGAAAGGAAGTAGGAGAATAAATACATTCTTGATAATGGGGGGAAAATTGAAATTTAATATTTTAAAATGTTAAATTTTAAAAGCAGTTCTTTTAAAAATGGCTTCTTCCTATCTTGTCAGTCTTTTAACACATTACTTCGTTTTCAAATACTCTATGGTGTATAAATGGAGATTTTGAGCCTTTGGACTTCATTCATCTCCCAGAAGTCCCTTAGTTTTTCCCAGGGTTCCATTTTCCTGCTTACCCACATTTTGTGTGATTGTATTTAAGTGGCTGTAACTCCTCCCTCTACCTCTTTTGAACATGAGACCGGGCTTAAGTCAGGCAATTCTTTTGCTTTAGTTATTATTAATAAAGCTTTATAAAATATAATATTTAGTTTGATTATTAATTTAAAAACCCACAATGGTTTGGCCTTATTGGCCTACTACTTGCCATTTATTACACAGGGCAATCCATCTCCTGTCAACATGTCTTGTCTTTGTACTGGCTGTCCTCAGTGCCTGGAAAGTACTCCTTCCTCACCTCATACAGATAATCTCTAATTTCCTTGAAGACTCAACTTGAATGCCATCTCCTCCAAAAGGCACAGTGCCTTATTCTCTAAGAGTACCTTCCATTTACTCTATCATAAAAACTTAATATGCTGATTTCTATATATATTGTCTCCTCTGTTAGAATGTTAACAAATAAGGGAAAAGGCTATTTTTTCTTCTTTGTATTTCAATAGGTTTAACATGATGGCATATAGTAACCACTTAATAGATTCTTATTTACTGATGGGACATTCTGCTTTGGTCTAGGTACAGAAATAAGACTAATAGAGAAAGATTACAAGGAGGCAGATACTGACTCACAATAGTGAAGAACCTAACAATTAAGAGTTGTCAAAAAATGGTTCCCTCAGGTGATAGTTGATTACTCAGTACCAAAGGGGTTCAATTAGAGGTTGGATAATCACCAAAGACAAGAAATTTGTACTTTAGGTAGAGGTTGGGCTGGATAACCTTGGAGATTCCTCCCAGCTCTAAGTCTCTAAGTAGGAAAAATCTATGTATTACTTGAAACAATTCATTCAAGTCTCTACTAGGATTGTCATCTGGAGTATCAAGGAAATCTATGTTGCTAGAGTAACAAAATCCTTTCTCAAACCAGGAAATTGGGTACAACACAATACTCTTTTATGAGAAAAAACTGGAAACACTTTGGACCAAACCAGGTATGCATAACTCTATGGAAGTGGTGTCAGATTCAAATAGAAAGAGGTCTTTGAGGTAACATATCGTCTTAGAAAATATCAAACTAACATTATCTATGTTGTATTTTTATATTCCGGTTTGGACTAGGGCATGAGAGTTTGATACCTCTATACTTTTTTTAAAAAATCAATTTCCTTATCTGTAAAATGGAGAATATTTCATAACTTACTTTACAAAATCATGAAGAAAGTGCTTTGTGAATCTTAAAGGAATGGGAGCTTTCCTCCCTATAATTTTCTCAAAGCCTCTAACTTGGCTCAAGTCATGAAATGCCAAGCAGTGGGACTAAATTCACTCTAACTAACTAGTTTCTGTGTGTGTCTAGCAAATCCTAAAGTCTTGATGACTCAATTTCTTGCTTACCAAATAGAATCTAGAACATATGCTCCTCACAGCTATCTTGGGGGAAAGAATGTGACTTTGTATTGCAGGTATACTGTTTCTTTTGATATTCAGGATGGACTGCTCTGTGAGTAGGTGGTATGTAGTTTCCTAGTAAAATGTAAGCATGTCTTTTGAAGGTAGAGACTGCTCAATGGTGTACTGTTATCTCTAGTGCCTAGTAGTTCCTGACACATGGCGGGAATTTAATAAATGCATGTTGATTTATTCTTAAAAAACGAATTATAACTCTTGGAATTTTTAAGTTTTACTGATGCCTTTTCTCTGTAGACCCAACATTTTCTAATACCTGTCTCTCAATGAACTATCCCTGGAACAGAGTTAAGCAAAGCCAATTGGGACATCTACATCCCCAACACTGAACCTTTTTTTTTTTAAACGAACAATGAAGGGAAAACCGAATGATAGATAGCAATGTCTGCCAATATATACCCAAATCCACACCAATATTTGCTCACTTCTCTAGAGGGAACTCTTTTTGATGGCTATTCTCCCACAAGACTGATCACTATCGTTGATTCAGTTGGACTGTTTTTCAGTGTTGTTCTCATTTATATTACTAATGTCACAATGTAGTTTCTTTAAGTACTTTCCTCAAAAAACATCTACTACCTACTTAGAAAAGAATTTCCCTTCAATCCACATACACTGCTCTTTTTAAACCACAGATTTTATGGCTCTGCTTGCTCATTTTCTTCAAACAGCATATGAGTCTTCCTTTAGTTTATATCTCCTATCTTGCTGGGAAAAAAATAACTTCTTATAAAAGGTATGTATCTTCTACTTGGGAAAAACGTTTGGTAACTTCCCTCAAAAGGAAATTCATACTCTTAAGTCTGACATTCAAGACCCTGCACAATTAGGCACCAGTTTAAACTTTTTATCTCATTTCATATTACTCTCCAATGTTCACAATTGAAATGGATTCTTCTGCTTCTCAAATACTGCACTCTCCTATCTGAGGCCTTCACTCACTCACCAATGCTTCCTTATTTACTCTGTGTTCCTCTCCCTACCACTCCACTCCTTGGCCTGCTGAATTCCTAAGTGATTCTTTTTAGAATCCAATGCAAATACTACTTCCTGAAAGAAGTCTTCACTAATTCCCCCAGGCTGAAATGAGGTACCCACCACCTTTAGATTCTGTCCCCCCCACCCCATCTCACTAATATACAGTATTAGTATGATAATAAAGATAAATTCTGTCTGTTCTTCAAAGATTTTCTTGGCTGTTTGCTGCAGTCTGCTCAGTTGGCAAAAGATGTCAAGCAAATGTTTGACAGGAAGAAAGATGGATTGGTCATGGGGTTAAGAGCTAGGGATCAAATTGGATAGCCAGAGTACTCCAAGAAGTGAATGGTCCTGTCCAGGGAAGAGAAACCAAGGGATCTGAGTAGACCTTTGTGAAAGAGAATTCTTTACTCTATTGTCTATTCTGAGTTAACACTAATTAAAGTACCCCTAACTGGAACAACCTCCAGGAAGTGATACAGAGTGAAAGGAGCAGAACCAGGAGAACATTGTACACAGAGACTGATACACTGTGGTTCAATCAAACGTAATGGACTTCTCCATTAGTGTCATTGCAATGTCCCTGAACAATCTGCAGGGATCTAGGAGAAAAAACACTATCCACAAACAGAGGACAAACGGTGGGAGTAAAAACACTGAGGAAAGGCAACGGCTTGACTACAGGGTTTGAGGGGATATGATTGAGGAGAGACTCTAAATGAACACTCTAGTGCAAATACCAACATGGAAATGGGTTCGGATCAAGGACACATGTGATATCCAGAGGAATCATGTGTCGGCTATGGGAGGGATGGGGGGGGGGGGGGGGGAGAGAAAAGAAAATTACCTTTGTTTCCAGCGAATAATGTTTGAAAATGACCAAATAAAATAATGTTTAAAAGGAAAAAAAATAATTTAAGTACCCCTACTTAGTATCTCACTAGACTGAAGACAGGATTAACTCCCTCTTTGTCTACTTCTAAATTGAATCAACAAAAGATTAAACACCATACTTTTTCATACTAGGTGAGAAGCTAGCAAGGTACTTAAGAATTCACATCCTTAGAAAGTCAACCAAATCAGGAAACTGTGAACCTTTTTGATTCAATCAGCCAGGAATCTGAATCATTTTTATGAACTTAACCTTCAGAAGATGAGAAGTTGATCCTACAGACACTGCCCCCTGGGCAGTGCTAGATAATTTGGAAACTGTAACAGGTCCCTGTAAAGAGGGGAAGGAAGAAGTTACCCAGGGCAGATTGTTTTTGAGAAGATAGTCTGAAGAGGTTGTCTTCTGGAGATAGTCTTAGATAGACTTTGAGGAAGCTTCGAGGAGAATATGACCTGGATCGTGGGCTCAGAGCTCGGCTTCTACTTGGACTCTGACTCTTGGGACTACATTAGGCAAGTAAAAGGCTGGCCCCTTTCCTAGCTTCTGGAGAGACTAGTTTCCATCTTGGAGGAAGCTAAGTGGTTATTCACTACCAGCCTTCCTGGTTGAAAGTTAATTAATCTCTGCCTGGATTAAACAGACCCAGGGCAAAACATTTAGGTTGATAGGATAAGGTAACTTCTTTATCCTCCTCACATTTCTCTTCTTTATTGTTTCCTCTCTATACAAATAAATAAATTTTTAAATAAATTTCTAACTCAAGATATAATAAATACTGGTGACCACTGTAATAGTTAAAAGAGTGGGAGCCATAAACTGTAATAGTTAAAATAGTTGTGGCATAAACTGTAGTGATTAAAATAGTGGAAGATATAAATTGTAGTAGATAAAAGAGTGGATGAGTAAATTGTGACCACAGGAAATATGTTTTCACTACAGTGTTTTGTTTTTAAATCAAATATAAGGTGGTCGCCAGGGAAACATTCCCAATTATTCAAATATACCCAAGTCAGCTGGGTTTTATAGAAATTTTAATTAATTACAATGAGGAATTTAAAGAAAAGGAGAGAAAGAGAAAAAGGGGAATAATGAGAAAAGGCTAAGCCGTCCCTGGCCAGTCCTGGCCAACCCAGACCTAAGCCCTAAGAGAAAAGATCAGTCAGTCCTTAATCACTCACCACAAGATCTGTCCAAGCAAGGATTCTAGTGACACCAGGCCAGCTCCATCTCAGCTGACTTCACCAGCTCAATCCTCAATCTGAATGTTTCAGAATGTCCCTTGAGCTCCTATTTGAGCTCCTATTTAAAGGGCATTTTCTCCTATGTCACCTCCCCTAAGTCCTTACATCTACCAATCACAGTAGACGTTTTTTCAAAGGACAGACCATTCTTAGTTCACACCTGAGTAGACTAATCTTTTGAGTAATTCACACCTGAGTAGACTAGAATCTCTGAGTAAGTTTTCACCTCTTTGCTCCTTATAAATTCACAAGTTGCTTGACCTTTATAGGTACTTAGCACCCTTTTTGTATTAGTCCTAAAATAGGCATGGCTTAAGTATGGGTTTAAGTACTTTTCATTGTTCAGAAAAGAGTTTACAACTTTATCTTCCCCTAGGGCAGACTTAAGTAGATGAGTTCTCACATTCCTGATCTAAGTAGAGTTCACTGCCCAAATGGGGAATGGTCTTAATCCAATCTTATGAAGTAGGGTCTGGGAATTTTTAAGGTTCACACCACATACTTTCATATAATCATTGTCCAACCATCAATTTTAACTGTTACACCTTCTGTGGTGAATATTTGACACTAATCCTAAGGATGGGGTGCAATCTCATCATCCCTGAGACTCCATATCTATTTAGGTATTTTGAGTATATTAGTGACCTGAGTTTGAGTTACTCCTCTTACTATCAGGTCTATGAGGATTTCTCTAAATTTGGTATTCTGAGTATATACTTCATTTTGTAGAATGAACATGAATGGAAATTCCCAGTGGCCTATGGTGCAGATTATGGAGTCCAAATAGCTATAAGGAATCAAAATCAGGAAAGACTCCTGCACCCTTTCTCTCAATATTTTTCATTTTGAGAGAACCCTTCCTATTTGTGACTAAGCTGTGTGGACATGATCCAGAGTAAGCTATGATCCTTGTAACTGATGTTTGGCTAAGGCAACTTTGCTAGTTAAATGACCAGGCAGAATTCTAGAGTAGATTAAGGCATCTATGAATCTAAAAAGGGTACTGTCCTTTAGAGTTTGACAAGTGGGCAGCATGGTGTAGTAGAAAGAATGCTGAACTTGAAGATGTGGGTCTTGGATCTGAATCTGAATTAGCTTTTGCCCAAAGGCACCTTAGGTCAGCTACTCTTCCTCCTTAGCCTTCGAACTCTGCCTCTGTACATTGCAGGCCTCCATTGCCTTTAAGGTCTTGGAGACAAATTATACCATATGCCTGATCAATCACCAATATAAAGTGGTTTTAAGACCACAAAGAAGAAATAAGAGGCATCTAAGGTGTATCAAGATATGACTGACTGGTGGCTCTCTTCCTGATGGGGAGTCTCCCTTGCCAACTTCTACCCCTTTTAGAGAGGAGGATGCCAAATAGAGTAATAATAAGGAAGTTTTCAAAATATGTTTTACGATTCTCATTTTTACTAAGCTATTTCCGCTGGAAAATGTTGGGAAACCATTTAGAGCTGGTATTTAGAAGCAAATATATGCAAAGTAATAACTAACAAAAATGCCATGGAAAAATATTTAGTAAGGAGAATATTCTTATAAATACAAAGTAATGATATACAAGGTAACAGAAGGAAATGGAGGTTGTTGCCTAGGAAGCTACAGATTGCAGACATTACACACCCAAGAGATGGGTTGTACAAGGCCTGCTGATAAGGCAAAGTGGTAACTTATACTGTCATCAAGCTACAAGACTATTTCTGCTCGGTTGAGGGAGTGACCTTGCATTCCCACCACCACCATAATGTATCACAGTCATTAATGGGCAATTAAGCTCAAAAATCCTGGGAACAAGTGTCCCCTGACTATCAACTCTGCTACCAGGTTTAAGGATAACTGTGCCCAAATAATGTCCCTAGATCTAATAATGATTTGATGTATGTATGACCTTGGGCAAATTCTTTCCTCCTTCAAATAGGAAGATTGGAGTGTATGATGCCAAAGGGCTATGGTCCCACATTGCTTTAAAAATTTCCTAACATCTAAAACTGGTATAAATTCAACATTTATTAAGTGCCCACTATGAACAAGGCACTATGTGTGCACAAAAGCTAAGTAGATAGGTAGGGCATAGACTCTGTTCTTGAAAAGTTATCGAACTCAGGGGCACATATAGGTGGCTCAGTGGATAGAAAGCCAGATCTGGAGATAGGAGATCTTGGATTCAAATCTAACACTTCCCAGCTGTATGACTTTGAGCAAGTCACTTAACCCCAATTGCAAAGCCCTTATCTGCCTTGGAACGGATACTTAGTATCAATTCTAAAATGGTAGGTATAGGTTTTAAAAAAAAACACAAAAAAATGAATTATTGAACCCTTCTCTTTTGCATGTCCAGTGCCTACCTAATACAATGCCTGGTAAATGGTAGGTGCTTGCTGAAGTGAAAGGAAGACATGCACACAAAAACAATGACTCAAGGAAGAAAGGGGTAAGTACCAGGAAGAGTATGATGCCAAGCAGAAGTCCATCCAACCATAGTAACACCATACTTAAAAAAGGAAGTTGTAGTTAGATGAACTTTACTCTGCATGTTTCAAAAGAGGAAATCCATTACATTACATGAAATTGCTATGGAACAAGGATATCCGAGTCCACAAATTCCTTTTCTGAAAGCTTAGTTCCATGTACCTTTGTACATTTTTTAAGGATATAAAATTCAACAAACTCTTCAGTATTTTTTCAGTCTGAATACTTAAACAGTAAAAAAAAAAAACTATGCCAAATGGAAAATACTAGGAAATAAGAGAACAGAGGCAAGGGAGAACACTTCATATTTGGCTGATCATGGAGGACTTTCCAGAGGAGATGAAGCTTAAAATATTGTAAGGATTTGACCACATAAAAGAAGAGTAGGTTGTTATGAGAGGTAGTGACTTCTTGGCCACTTGAGGACAGAAGACTGAGTTAGGGTCTGAGACCAGGATTCTTACTGCAGGTGGAACACTTGAGTAAACCACCCTTGAGGATTATTTTAGAAGGGGTGATAATGGATCTTAGGAGAGAAAGGCATTCCATGAGAGGGAAATAATAGTAATAGAGATATAGAAGCAAAAAATTCTTAGGATGGTCTATCTGGCTGGGAGTGAAGGCACAGGGGAAGAAATGTGGAAAAGGTAGGCTATGGATTAACTGGAATGTGTTCATTTTGACAAGCTAAAACCCAAAGACTTTATGACATGACTTCGTTGACCTGCCCTCTACCTCAACACTCTCCTCTCCTCAAATTAAGTGCCTAGAAAGTGGGTTTCAGCAAAAGGAAAAAAGTTCTATTCTTTGATAACAATGAGTGCTATATCTTTGTGTGACACAAATTAAAAGAGTAAAATAAAAAAAAATTTTTAATGAAAATCTGGATTCTTATTATTAGTCTCTAGATAGCATTCTCTTCATGCCAATTCTGCAACAAAGGTGAATCTAAGTATTTCTCCTGCTGGGTTTGGAGTCTGAGAATCTAGGCTCAAATATCATTTAGCTCAGAGACCTCAAGTGAGTCACTATCTCTCTGGGTCTCAACTCCCTCCTCTGTAAAAGAAAGAGGAGGAATTAGATGAACTTTAAGCTTCCTGTCAATTCCTAAATCATGATACTATTTCTAATTGGCCACACTTTTCAGATGAGGTAAGTAGGGCCCCCAATCTATCCAGGCTCACATAGCTAGTGAGTGGCTGAACTAAAGTCTTTTGAATTGAGGGCTGGTGGTGTGTATCTCAAAAGAACTCATGAAGGTTTGTAAAACCAATAACCTGGGAAGAGCATCTGCTGAGAATCTAGAAGTTGAGAAGACACAGAAAATCAGAGAGTAATAAGTCCTAAATCAAAGCTAGAATAGACCAAAAACCTTCTTTATTTTACCCATCAGAAAACTAATTCCCAAAGAAGTTAAATGGCTAACTAAAGCCAAAAAGGTGTTATGAATTAATCACTTTGTATGCCTGTCCCTACTCTTTGGATCTGATCCCAAATTCAGGGCTCTTTCCATTATGAGGTTCCCTATAGAGGGAGGGGGTCTCCCAAGTCTGGAACATCTCATGGTTGTGAAACACTGTTGCCAGGCTCAGTGGGCCAGGAAGCCCTGAAACTTAGTTAAGGCTCATGGAGACAACAGGATACAAAGGGTAGCACCATATCATCTCCTAACATCATTCCAAGAAGCAGGAAATGAAGTCAGCTTAGGGTTCATCCCAAACCCATCATGCCCTTGTGGAAAGAACTCTCTGTCCTAAGGACTGGCTAGACATGGCATCAATAAATAGTCACAGAATGATTTGGTGTCAGTTAGACAAAATTATACAATATTACAATTGTTATAATAATAATCAGGTTATTATTATTATAATAGTCAAGAACAGCTGAAAGGAATGCTACAGTCAAAGGATATGATTTCAAATCCTAGCTGTGTTGCTTACTACCTTTATGGCTCAGTAGTTGGTCATTATATCTGACAGTTTCCTAATCTATAAATGGAGTCAGGGGGCTGAGCTATGACAATTTTCCAGGTTCCTCCCAAATCCAAATCTCTGATCTTATGACCTTGTCCAATACTTTATAAATGAGGAAAACAATACCCAAGGACACAAAGTCTCAACAAGTCAACACATTTGTTAAGCATCTACTGGGTGTTGTTTAGTGAATCATTCAGCATTTATTAACTGTTATGTTAATGTGAGCATTATGCTAAGTTCTGGGAATGCAAAGAAAAGCAAAAGAGTGACAGTCCATGATTTCAAGGAGCTTAGAGTAGTGGTGGATGGAGTGTTGGGCCTTCCTTACCAGATGTGTGGCCCTGGGTATATCATTTTACCTTTATTTGCCTCCGTTTCCTCGACTATAAATCAGGACAGTAACAGTACCTACCTCCCAAGGTTTGTGGAAGAACAAATGAGGTATCTGTCAAGGGTTTAGTACAAGACCTCGTGCATAACAGATGCTTAATAAAAGCTAGTTTTGCTCCTAACTGATACCATTAAGTGCTAGGGATCTAAAAAAGGGCTGAAGAACAAAACAAAACAAAAATCTTGGTAAAACACTTGGGTCCCTGGACTGAACTTAGAATCTAACAGGGTAGACCAGTGGTGTCAAATTCAAATAGAAAGCTATATAAGGATTCCTTTGGGCTGCATATTGACTATAAAAATGACATATTAACATGATCTATGTCCTATTGTATTTTTATTTATTTTATTAAGCATTTTTCAAATACACTTTAATATGGTTTGACCAGAAATTAGAAGTGATGCAGGCTGCAATGGGAACTGCTGGGATGAGGAGTATGAAACAATTATGCACAAACAAGCCATAGACAGGATAAAGTGGAGATCATCTGAGAGAGAAAGTCCTAGATTACCAAAGGCAGAAGGTGGGATTTAATTGGGACTTGAAGGAAGTCAGGGAAGCCAGGAACTGAAGATAAGGAGGAAAAGAATTCCAGGCATGAGGAACAGTCAGTAAAAATTCAGAGTTAAAAAATCAAGTATCATGTTCAAGGAACAAGCAAGGAAGCCAGTGTCAATGGATAAGAGAGGGTGAGGAAAGGAGTAAGGTGTAAATAAGAAGACTGAAATGTATGAAAGGGCTTTAAAAGCTGGAGGATTTTATATTTGATCCTAGACATAACAGGAGATCACTAGAAGATGAGGCAAGGATAGAACTGAGTTAAATCTCAATCTAGTACTCTTTCCACCAAACTACAGCGGCACAATTTCTGCTACAAAAATACACTTTCCTTGAAGCAAAAAATATGGATGTATACTAGAGCCCCAGAATACAGGAAATCTCTGAAATGGGTCATCTGGGGCTTTGGAAAGACTGATTTAAGCTTTTAGCCAGCTGGACTTGAAAGGCTTAATCTCATGCAAACAGATGGGCTATTCTTGGGCAAAGGGCATGTGTATCCAGCCTCATAACACAGTATCATCCAGGCTCACTTTATGGCATCCTAGCAAAAGAGCTAGAGGGGAAGACAAAAACTGTTTAAAATATGAAAAAGAGGGAGGGTAACCTAAAAAATTTTAAATCCATTTTGGAAGTGACCTGGCTTAAAGGACAAGTTTCAGACTCTCAAATAGAGAGTGACATTCCTAAGTCTAGATCAAGGAAACGATGAAAGATGTTTCCTTAGTATTCACCCTCATGCCACACAAATTTCAAGTTTGGAAAACATGCCCCACCCCCCTGCATTCCATTTGTTTTCAAGCCCAACTAACAATGAATCCATAAGAATTAAGAGTAGAAAGCAGGACCAGCCAGATTTACAATTGGCACTAAACTGTGTTTTCACCATGACAGAGTTGCTCCTGTTCTGAAGCATTCAGAACTCCGAACAAAGAAGGGAAATCTCTAAGCCAAGATGTTCATTGGATGAAACTAAATTCCACTGATGAATAAGTGTGTGTGTGTGGGGGGGGGGGTGGCCAGCTAAAGAACTTCCTTAAACTCTATACTGCAGGCTTTCTCCTCAGCAGCTTCAAACTGATCAGGAATCCAGGTAGCTGTGGGGGAAAAGAATGGTGCTTTCATACTAAAACAAAAACAGTAAAATTTATAGGTGAGAAGTTTCTCTGCCTTGGGTTTCATTGTTCCTCAGTGCCAACAAACTTCTCAGTCCAGCATGCAGGAAGCTCTGATTACTCACAAAATTAACTGCTCTAAAACTCCCCCTACCCCAAGGTAAGGCCCTAGAGCAGAAGGAACCTTTTTTATGTACTGAACCTCTTGGCAAAGCCTATAAACTTCCACCTCTTCTCAGAATCATGTCTTTAAATGCATAAAATGAATGGGATTACATGGAAACTAATATACTGAAAAGGCAAATCTGTCATATGGCAATATAAATTCCCTATGGATAATTTGTTATATAGTTACATAAATATATTTACATTTACAAATAAAAATTCCTTACAGTAATTTCAAAATAATAGGTGTTAAGGATATTAAGATATCTGTGGTGATTGTAACATAATATAAAAACATACAGCATTTCTATTAGTGACAAAGTATCATGCATTGCTAATAACTATTATGGATTGTTGCCTTATTTTATTTTAAACCCTTAACTTATCTTAGAAAAAGATACTAAGTATCATTTGACAGAATGAGCGTAAGGGCTAGACAATGGGGGTTAGGTGACTTGCTCAGGGTGACACAGCTAGGAAGTGTCTAAAGCCAGATTTAATCCCAGGACCTCTAGCCTCCAGACCTGGCTCACTACCCACTGAGCCACCTAGTTGCACTATTGCTTATACTTATATATACATATATACACTTATAAAAGTGACAGAAATTATACATTTCAGTTAGAATAGGGGTTCTTGGCTTTTCTATGTCCTAGACTACCCTTGGATAATCTAGTGAAGTCTACCAACTCCTCACAATAAGATTTTTACACACATAGGATTCCGAAGAACAATGATACTAAACGACAGTTACGAAACTCATTAACTTATTCCTCAAAGACTTTAAGTTAAAAATCCTTCTAAGTCTTTCTTCTAATTTTCTAAGTTGTAATGTCTGGATTCTCAATCTTGGCGCCATTATTTACTATTGGCAAGTATGGCTGAGTCTTGCTATCCTCATGAAAAATAAGGAGCCAGAGGAAATCATCTCTAAAGTTTCTACTGCTTTAAACCCTATGATCTTCACATGTCAACAACTCCAGGACCCCATCTCTGTCTCATTGGCTCTCAAACCATTTCATACGCTGTATTCTCTTTCCCAGTATGCAGAGATGCATGGCAAATCACCCCTTATCAGACTATAAAATCCTTAAGGAATGGGCACAGTCTTCCCATCTCCCCCAGTGCCAGTCATACTTACAGTAAACATAGCAGGCACTCTCAATGACTGTGGAATACTTTAATGGCTTACACTAAGGAACCACAGCAAACTCAAAACTAGATAACTTCTCTAATGGCCCCCAGGTGCTACAGCACATCTGAAAGACTGTGACTCCCAGAAGCTGAGGTTGCTACTGAACAAAAATGACAGTATAGACTTCCCTCTAAATTTTCTGGTAGTAATACAAAGTCAAAACTAATTTTTAAAACAGGGCACTTCTTGAGCACTGACAATTAAGGAAATATTTTCTTGTTCTTTTGTAAAAACACAACACCCAGGGGCAGCTGGGTGGCTCAGTGTATTGAGAGCCAGGCCCAGAGATGAGAGGTCCTGGGTTCAAATTTGACTTCAGACACCTCCTAGCTGTGTGAACCTGGGCAAGTCACTTAATCCCCATTGCCTATCCCTTACTACTCTTCTACTTACTTAGAATCAGTATTGATTCTAAGACAGAATGTAAGGGTTTAAACACACAAACACACACACACACACACACACACACACACACACACACACACACACCCCACCCATGCCAACTGGAGGAATTATTCCAGGGCAATAATGTGTGTGCATGTGTATGCATGCACACATAATATTATTCCAAGTCTAAAGTGCCTTACTAACAGAAGATGGTACTGAAAAAGCCACTATTGTGACTATGGAAAAATAGGTCAGCTTATTTTCATGTCTAACAATAAGCTTTACAATTCTAGTGATGGTATTTTAAGATGACATGTAGCTAAGATTATTATTTCAATGATTCCATTCCTACTTGCATTTATTTGCATTACCCTAAAAACTGTCCATCTAAAATCACACTTCCATCTGCAGTAATTTTGTAAATAATGGACAATTAGAGGTCACTTTTAAAATTAAAAAAATTCAGGAATATAAAAAGTCTCTATACCTGCAGGAGTCAAATCTACTAATTCATCCATTCACAAACTTCCTAAATACCTGTCATATGTAATGAATGCATTGAGGAAGGAGATATAAAAAGATCAAGGAGACTAGCACCATGTTCTTGGGACTCTCTGGAAGTTAGAGATAAAGTATCTCAACATCAGAACTGGTCAAGTTTGAGAACTGGAAGGAGCCTTAGTTTTCCTTAACATCGCTAAGATTCAGTCCTCAAAATAATACAGAAATCATTTGGATTGCTTACTTCACAGGCATGCTGTGATAAAAGAAAAAGTCTTGATAACTCCTAAAGCACCACAGCCCTGTCAGTTATTATTATTAAGGCAGGTATGAAGACAGCACATTGAGTAAAGACCTTTGGTCATTCTCCTCACTCAGCTAATTGTGCCAAGCTCTCCTTTGGTCAATTTATCTCTCTCTGCAGGCCACACAACCGGGATGTCCATACTGACATAGCTCACAGTGCTTTTGACAACTCTGTAAAACATGCCTGCTAGAATGGATCATCTCTGAAGGCCTTTTCTATGTTAAGTTTCTATGACTGTCATATGCTACAAAACATTGTTTACAATTAAGCATGTCTTTATACAACTATATAACTTTTACTCAAACAGTTACTGCTTCATTCTGGGATACAGTGATGACATGGGACTCTCAAAGGCCATGCAAAGCATTCCAGCTCTGGCAGCATCTACCAAGCTGGAAACCCTTCAAATTCAGGTCTTGTGATGGACACTGGGGTTGCTCCCTGAGAGCCATCAAACTCTATCTGGAATAAATAAATCTACATGGAGAATACACTTTTCACAACAAAGCAAATCCTGAAGTCTACATACTGGCCAAGGTATGAAGCACGTTCTGACATTTATAGCAGGGGGAAGCCTTGTACAGATGAAATCAGGGCTCCTTAAAGTAAACCACTGTTTCAATGTGTGAGAAGCTTTTAGAAGCACCTATTTTGAAGATAGTTATTATCTTTTACATCTATACATCATTTTCACAAACATGTTCTCATTTGAATCTTAAAACAGTCTTATGAGAGGGTTTAATTATGATAAGGACAGGTGGTATTTAAGCAAACGTGTCAAAAATGAGGCATCAGTCAGTTAATAAACATTTATGGGTCTAGTATGTGCCAGGATTATGTTGAAGTTGGGGAAAGGGGGGTAGGGGGAGGTTAGCCTGCAGGGACAAAGAAAGATAAGATAATAGTAGTCTTCCAAGAGTTCACAGTCTAATGGGGAGACAACCCAGATAGAATTATATACAAATAAGCTACATAGAAGATGAACCAGAAAGATTCAACAGAAGAAGGCACTAGAAGTAAGGGACCAGAAATGGCTTCCTGTACAAGGTGAGATTTGACCTGGGACTTGAAGAAAGCCAGGGAAGATAGGAGGCAGAGAGGAGGAGGGCAAGTGCTCTAGGCCTGGAGGACAGTCAGAGAAAATGCCTGGAGTTGGGACTGTCTTGATTGTGGAACAACCAGAAAGATGTAAGGAAACCAGAGAAATATATGCAAGTTTGGTATTATTATTTGTAATTAGGAGGGCTTTTAAAAGCCCAACAGGATTTTATCTTTGATCCTAGAAGTGATAGGGAGTCACTGGAGTTTACTAGAGCAAAATGTGGTTAGACCTGTCATCCTTCTCACCCAATAATTTCCAGGGGTTCCCTATATAAAGTAATGCTACACCTACAATGCAAGTTCGTTATCATCTAAAGATATTCCTTAGAATCCTAGAGTCAGAAAAACCTCACAGAACACCTAGCTTATCTTCTGCTTAAAGCAAACAGGGACCAACTCAGGACTCCTTGAATGACCTCTCCTATTCCTCCCAGTGGCCTTCTTTTCACGATATGGCCTCTTCCTCTGATCAGTGGATTGGTGAATTATTTCCTAGAACCAACCCTACTCTGGCAAGTGCTTTGCCCCAACCCCAAATTTAATTTTATATGTCATCTCCCCCTCATTAGAATATTAGCTCCTTGAGGACAGGCATTTTTTTCTTTTTTCCTTATATGTATTAGGTATTACCAGATTAGCATAGTACCTGGCACATAATAAT
Source organism: Monodelphis domestica (assembly GCF_027887165.1). Taxonomy (NCBI): domain Eukaryota; kingdom Metazoa; phylum Chordata; class Mammalia; order Didelphimorphia; family Didelphidae; genus Monodelphis; species Monodelphis domestica. The sequence continues at coordinate 420,507,921 of NC_077230.1, forward strand.
GCTTAATCTATCTCTAGGCATAAATTTCCTTTTATAATAACTCTAATAACCTCTTAAGAAGTGTCTAATTGTGGGTGGTTTTCTGCTGGGCACAGAACCAAGGCAGACCAAAATCACACATCACTCAGTACACTCTCATATAAAAAGCATTTAAAAGATCTATTGAGGAAGGGGAAGGAAATCCAGGTGTCATCATCATCAAGGAAGAAGGGTATTCTCCCCAACATTAGCATAATAAGGAGTTTCCCTTTATTTTTAACCACATATAGAATACAGGTAAGTACATATAAAGAATGGAAAGCTAAGGCAATTATAAACTAAGATCAGTCAATAGCATTTTTTAAAGTGTGCTCAGAACTGAGAAAGAACCAAGGAAGTATTCCTAGCCAAATTGTGCCTATCTATATACTTTTTCTATTCAATCCAGGATCTCTTGCACCTCTACACTCCAACAATCATCTATATAATAGGATATCTTTCTATAGTAATTTGCAACTTAAAACAAACATTCCTGACAACAAACAGTCTTTTGAAGTAGATTGTAAAAGTTTCATGTCCATTTTATAGATGAGAAAACTGAGGTTTGAGAAAATGATCTTTTTATTCTTTAGATGTTAAAATGTTTATATAGGCTCATATTGAAAATTAAAAGGAAAATATTTTAAAATGAGAAAAGTTAGGTGAGTAGACTAGATCAAAAGACCTAGTCAAACAGAAGAGCACAGTATTCAAGAAACACAAGATCAAGGAGAAGGAAGGATTGCCTATTTGGCAAGAACTACCAGGGAAACAAGAAAGAGGTTTTGTAGAAATTAGAAAGGGATTGGCATCTTATACCATGTAGTAAGTAGCACACTATCCAAATGGATTAGCAACCTAAAATTAAAAGGCCACAAACAAAACTTGAGGATAACAGAAACCTTTCAAGATCTACCATTAAGGGGAAAAGTCATAATCAAAAACTTGGGATAAAAGATATTAGATAACAGTGATTATATAAAATATAAAAACTTTTACATAAAATTAGTACAAATATAATGAAAGAAAAAAATTCTTCACATCAGTTATCTCTTACAAAACTTTTGTAAAAATGGAGATTTGAATCCTGGACTTCAATCCCCAGAAGTCCTTGCTCTAGTTCCTGAGATGCCCTCTAATCTCACTGAGATTTTCACCTGGGCAAGATCAAAATTTCTATTTAACTGGCTGTAAAAGCCGACTGATTTCTCTTCCTACTTCCACTTTCAAACAGACTCCGCTCTCCACCTAGCAGGCAAGATGTGAGTGGTTGTGAATGGGCTCTCTGGGCCTAGACACGTTGCTTTCTTATTTGTATTTTCTTTATTTCTTAACCTTTAATAAACCTCATAAAACTATAATACTTCTGGCAGAGAAGCTAATTTTTACCTGCCACAGTTTGGCGATTTTAATCTTAACACTTTGATATCTAAGATTAAAAGGGAAATGGCATGAATTAGACCAAAAAGATAAGTGATCAAAGATTATGAAAGTTTTTAAAAGAAATAAAATAGTGGGCAGAGAGCAATGGACTTTAAATCCAAAGGGCTTACCTCTTGAATAAATCAACTAACCTATCAGTGCTGTCAGGTTACTGGAGAAAGTCATAGATTAGAGAAAGAGGCAGATATGCTCTGATGGAAGGATTCCCACTCCCAGAATTCACTGGTAAAATCAAAATATCAGACTCTAGAAAACCCTTCTGCCCACACCCCAAATTTTAATTTTCATGCACCTCCATCACAAGGCTCATTGAAATGCATTATCTTGCATTTTGAGGAGTGTTTAACTTTATGGACACAAAGTAAAAGTCAAATAAGCTAAAATATAGTAGTAATAAATGGTAAATAAACACTGATTAAATGCCTACTAGGTGTTAGGCACTGTGATAAGTGCTGGGGACCGAAATGCAAATATGTCCTCAAATAGCTTACAACTTAATGAGGGAAGACAACACACAAAAGGAAGCTGGGGGGTGGAGGGAGGAACTGGTGAAGTAGTCCCAGAATAGTGTGACCAGGTGGGAAAATAGATTTCTATGCTAAGACCCCTCCTGAAATAGAGGTTGGTGAGAGGGAGAAGAAGGGGAGAAAGGAATTCGTCTCTATTCTCAAGAGGTTCACATTCAATGAGGGAGGCAACAGAGCAGTATATGTAAAATATACACTGTGTTGATAGGCCATCCCAAAGTAGAAGTAATTTACCAGCAAACAGGATTTGAGATGAATTTTGAAACTGAGAGACAGAGATCAGGAGGGGGAAAGCTCCAGGCATGAGGAGGACAGCCAGTTGAAACACACAGAGGAAAAATTTCTATCTTTCTATTATTTCTGTCTTGTTTTTTCCTGATCAGGATTGGGCCTGGTGCATTTTCTAAATCTTATTTGGCAGGGGGAGGGAGGGTGCCGCCAAGCACATTCAACTGTACTTCTTCCTGCCTCTATATACTTTTTATATGCTTATTTACATGTTGTATCCCCAAGTAGAATGTAAATACTGTTCTTTGTCTGAAACCCAGTCTCTAGAACAGAAAAATTAGTCCAGTGGAACAGAACAAAGCAACAACAAAATATAATAGCCAGTGTTTGAGAAAAATAAGAATACAACTATAGGCAGAAGGTTACCTGAGAGCTGGGAAAAATGGAAAGATTTGGTAAAAATTAGGCTGGGATCAGAATATTATAAACTTAAATTATCTAAATAAGCTAAACAGAAAAGGGCATATCATTTTTGAAAATTAGAGGACAATAGAAGAGTATCTTTGGACTTTGTTAACAAAATTGACTTAACTGTTCAGATCCTTTGACCGAACAATCTGGCTCCATATATGCCAAAATATTCATATTAGCATTTTTTTGTGGACGCAAAGAACTGGGAGATAAAATGGGTACCCATGGCTGAAGAAACTGCAACCAAATAGAATACTATTATATATATGTGAAGAAATTTCTAGGAAAAATTCAGAGAAACAGAAAGAAGACTTCTATGAACTGAATGCTGAATAATTCATCAGAACCAGGAGAAAAACATACATTACTGCAATAACATAGAGGAAAAGAATTGAAAGTAAGCCAAAACAATTAAGTGTAGCAAATAGTCTTACAGCTAATCGAACACAGCCCTAATTCTCTCAGGAGAGGAGGGATTTGGGGCGGGGGTGGGGGGGAGAATAACACAGGGGTGATAATAATAATAGCTAGCATTTCTAAGGCACTTTAAGGTTTCCAAAGCACTTTACAAACATTAGCTCATTTCATCCTTCCAAAAGCCCTGGAAGGTAGGTTCTAATTCCCCCATGTTATAGATAAGGAAACTAAGGTGGAGAGAGATTAAGTGGCTTGTCCAGGACAACACAACTAATAAATGCTGAGGCTACATTTGAAATCAAGTGTCCCTGACTCCAGGTCTAGCATTTCCCAATCTCTCTTAATCCCAGTGCTTTCTACTCTATTAATTATATTCTGTTTATTCTGTATATAGCTTATTTGTATATATTTATTTGATTGTGAATTTTTTGAAGGCTGGGGCTGTGCTTTGCCTTCAAAGAAGGCCTGGCACTGAGGAGGAAGCACTCTTTTGACTGACTGATTATCCCCTGCCACCCCACCCCCCAGCTGTCTCTAGAAACTGTCTATGATCAGATGTGGACCATATGTTAGCTGGTCTTATTTCTCTTTTTCCTTTTTTACAAGATGAAAGGCAGGACATATCCAGAGATGACATATCCAGTGAGGTACAAGAAAGAAACACTGAGAAAATTTACTTTTTATAATACTTTAGTTATATAGCATTGATAAGAAACTCAGTTAACATAATCTGATCTATAAACCTCAGAAATCCAATGTGGAATTTTTCTCCTAGTACAGTGTGTAATTCTGGAGCCACTCTCTTGATGATAACTGAACTTTATGGTTACAAAGCCCTTGGTTTCCACTGACACAAACACCCTGCTTAGGAGAAAGTGTAACATGGTTGTTCAAATATTAACTGCCTCCAAATAAAATCTACAAGCCCCAACTGAAAGCTCTTTAAAAGAAAAAATGTAAGAAAAAATAATTATAGGTTATCCTCATGGTTTTACACAACCCAGATAATATAAAAGTATAATTTCTATCCAGACTACAGTGACAATATCTCCAATTTACAGAGAAGGAAACTGAGGCCCTGAAGGCAAAGTAACTTGCTGAAAACCCACACCTGATGGTCAAGACAGCTGGAAGAAGGGTCACAACACAAAGGCTGCAGTATAGCAGAGCAGTGGGGAAGCACTACCTAAGGACCAGAGGCATGAAGTCAAATGTGGCTGCCCAGGGCAAGTCACTCTTGCTCCCTAGATCTCAATATTGTCCTTTGCAAAGATGGCCACTGAGGTCTCAGCTCAAGAGCCTGTTTGCTGTGGCCTCCAAGAACATGTTTATGATAACAAGATGTGTCCATTCTTTTTTAGGGTCTTGGCACTGCAGAAAAATCGATCCACCCACTGTTGCTCCCACTCCTACCCACCCCCACCCCCATAGCCATAGCCACAAGCTGGAACATAAACATCACCTCCAAACAACTGCTGACAAAGGAAATACCCAGGAATAGTGGAGGCCTCTCTTCCTCCCGGCATCATGAAGCACTGGCCTTTGCAGTTTAGAAGAGCAAGAGAGCTCACTTCTCCTCAGTCATAATCAAGGCTGTAATTTCCTTCCCGTACTGAAACCAGAGATCCTGGGGCTCCCTGATGACTACAGCTCTGCCAAGGAGGAAGGGCACAGGAACAAGCAAACACTAAAACTGCTCATTGATAGAAAAGAAAAAAGAGCCCTCAGAATCTTTGGAATTCAAAAGACTAGTAGATCTGCAGGGGCTATTGATATAGAAATGTTATAGATTTTTGCAGTTTGACTGTGTACCCTTCAACTTTACTGAGGCTATCAATTATCCCAATAGTTCCTTTACTGAAGCCCAAGAGTTTCTCAAATGAACCATCCAACAGAAATAATTTTGTCTCCTCTTTGCCTCTTGCTATTAATTTATTTTTGCCTTAGCACTTTCCCTAGCATTTTTAAAAAACTGTATCAAATAACTGTGGTGAAGCAGCATCCTTATTTTATTCTTGTGCTTACTGGAAGAGCTTTTAGTATTTCCCCAGTACAGCTAATGCTAGGCACTGGTTTTACAGAGATACATCTCACTAAATTTAAAATAAAACAAAACAAAAACATCACAAATTTTTAAAAAAGACCCTTCCATTAAAATATTTTGTGATGACTATATTGTCAAAGGCATTTTATCCACCTACCAATGTAAACTAACTGCTGTAATTTGGGGGCCAGTATTTTACTTAAAAAACCTTCATTGGTAGCCACTAATGAGATGTTTCTATAAGACGCAGAATGGCGTAATATATTAACTATCTTAGGAAGAAGACCTGGGTGGATTCTAGTCCAGCCTCTGACAAATTCCAGTTGTGTAGTCCTGGGCAAGCTACTGAATAAAAGCAAGCATTTCTATGTTTTAAGATCTGCAAAGTGCTTTAGAAATATTTAATTTTGTCCTCACAACAACCCTAAGAGGTGGGTGCTATTATTATTTTCATTCCCATTTTTTGCAGATGAGGAAATTGACCTTGCCTGGGGCCTGAGGCCACACTATAGAACTCAGCACTCTCAGTTCCTCCTAATTTAACCTCTCAAAAGTTTTAAGCAACCCTCAGTCAACCAACAAGCAATTCTAAAGAGTTGAAAAAAATTAGCAGGCACTGTACTAAGCCATAGTGATTCAAAGAAAGATTTCTTTAAAGAAAAGATCCAGTTCCTAAACTGGAGGGACTCCTATATACTTGGGTACTGTATGCCTAAAATATATGCTGAGTAGTGTTTCCAAATTGGTATCCACTACCATGATCTGTGCTGTAGTTTTAGGAATTACACTTCAATAAATGTTCTTCATATAGGTGAAAAAAAAAAATATATGCTGAGTAGATGGAAGGCCATTTCAAAGCAGAAGAGGCAGCTGAGGGGAGAGGGAGATCCATCTTGCAAAAGCAGGATTTGAGTTGAGTCTTGAAACAAGCCAAGGAAAATGAGAGGAAAAGGTCAGAAGGGAGAGCACTCCAGGCACAAGCAAACAGGAGCAGCCAACATGCTTGTGCAGCTACTATACTGTAGAGTACAAGGGAGGGAATAAAGTGTTTAAAAAAAAAGGAAAAACAGAAAGGGGTCAGTTGAGGAAGAATGTTAAACACCAAATAGAGAAGATTTTTATATTTGATCCTGGAATAACATGAAGCTACTGGAGTTGGGGAGAGGAGTGACCTAAGAAGACCTTCAATTTAGGGAAATCACAGTAGTATCAAATACATTTATAGTTCCTTCCCTCTAATCTTTACTAGGATTGTTTGTCCATTCATTCTCTTTCTAAAAGAAATCATTTTAATTGGCATTTCTTCTGCCTGATCCTCCTTGATCTCTCAGCAGAACTGGACAATGCTGAGTAGATTCCATCTTCTGTTTGGACTTTGTGCTTTTGAGCTTTCACCACCTCCTGTCCACTCCTCAGGCTCCTTTGTTAGTTCTTTACCCAAGTCAGTACCATAACCATGGGAGTCCTCCAAAGCTGTCTAGAACTCTCTTCTCTTTTCTCTCTACTCTCTCACTTGATTTCATCAACTTCCCAGAGTTCAATTACCATCTCTGTGCAGATGATTCATAGATCTATCTATCCAGGAGAGAAGTCCCTCTTCTGAGATCTAGGACTCAACTTCCAACTGCATAATGGACATTTCCAACTGGATGCCTGGAGGGCATGGTGGATTCAGTGTGTTCAAAACAGAACTCTTGCCTTTCCCCTAACATCAATTTCTTCTAAATTTCACTGTTGAAGGTGCCACCATCCCTCCAGTGACCCCTCTTGGTTTACAACTCTGCTATAATTCTCAGTTCTTCATGCATAGTCATGAGGTTGCCAAATATGATTGTTTCTACCATCACACCTCTAGTAACTGTAATCTTTTCTCTACTCACACTGAAAACATCTTGTTCCCTAGGCCCTATCATCTCTTACCCATACTATTACAATAGCTATCTAACTGGCCTCCCTGAATCAAGTCTTTCTCTCCAATCTATTTTTAGCAGCCAATGGCACTCTTAAAAGAAAGGTCTGTGTCACTCCCCTACTCAACAAGATTCAATAGCTCTCTACTGTTTTGTTTTTGTTTTTTAAACACTTACCTTCCCCTAGAATAAATTTTGTATATTAGTTCCAAGGCAGAGAGTTAAGTGACTTGCCTGGGTCACAGGGCTGGAAAGCACCTGAAGTCAAATTTGAACCCAGAATCTCCTGTATCTAGGTCTAGCTCTCTGTCCACTGAGCCACCTCACTATAATTTGTAAAATCTATTTTGCTTTTAAAGCCCTTCACAAACTGGCCCCAACCTATCTTTCTAGCCTCATTAAATATTACTCTTTTCCCCTAGATTGCCTTCTTGTTGTTCCTTAGAAACCACAGTCTCCTGCTTCACATTGGCTACACTTGATGTACTCCCTGATCACCTTTGCATTTTAAAATTTCTTATTTCCTTCGGAGATTTAGTTCAAATCTCACCTCATATACAACTCCTTTCCAGATGCCTCCAGTGCAACCTGCCCCTTCCCCCCCAGTGATTGCTTTGTACATATTTTGCTTGTATACATGTACCTGTAAGTCTGAGAACAAATACTCCTTAGCTTTTCTCTTTATGTACTCAACACCCAGCACAATCTGGCATAGGGGGAGGAGTTAAATGTTTATTTAATCTCATTTCCCCAATGCATTAATTTCAAAATATATCCCTCTCCCTTCTCCACATTCAGCAGGTCATTCTTTTGTTTGATAAAGATTAAAAAAGAAAAAAGTTCAGAAAAATCAAACATATTCCATACCCAAAATCCCCCACTCTTGCAAAAATGGCAAAGAAGTGTCTTCTATGCAATCTTTTACAAACTAAGCTTTATCCGTGAAATCTTAATTCATTTCCTCACAACTACAGTTGGTGAGTGCTCCATTTTTCTAGCTTTTTCCTTGTCTTACACTTCATAAAGAATGGAAAAGATTTCTTTATGTTTCAGATTCTTGTCCACTCTAAATGCTATTTAGTATTTACATATAATGATTTCTCTATCTTTGAATATTTAAGGTGTTTCCATTTCTTTTTGGAATTATACATAATGCTTATGTGAAAATCTGTGCTTATATGAAATACTTTGAACAAGCTTTTAAAAAAAATCTTTACCTTCTACCTTGGAATGAAATCAATACTATGTATTGATTCCAAGGCAGAAGAATGGTCAGGGCTGGGCAATGGGGATGAAGTGACTTGCCCAGGGTCACCCAGCTGGGAAGTGTCTGAGGCCAGATATGAACCCAGGACCCTCCTTCTCTAGGGCTGGCTCTCAATCCCTGAGCTACCCAGCTATCAACTGAACTAACTTTTTGATAGCACTTTCGTGAATATTACTAACAACTGAATTAAAAGGTTCAAAAGGCATAATTATTTTGTAAACTTATGGAATATTGCCAGATAGCTCTTGAGAAATTCAAGTTAATCATTCTAAAAATGAATGTGTATTCTCTTCACAATCCTACCAGCAGTGCTGTGATGACTTTTGCCCATTTGAGATGATAGCTCAAAGTTAGTTTAATTTGTATCTCTTTAACTTCTTGGGGAGGTTGAATATTTTTTTTAATGACTGACATTTGGTTCCAAGAGCTGTAGATAAAATGGCAGAGTGGAGAAAGTGTTCAGTTGTGCTCTCACAACATTCCCCTCCAAACAACTTTAAAATAAAGCCTCAAATCAAATTAAGGGGTGGTAGAGCTAACACAAGATCAAACTGAGGCATTCTTAAATTTAGGTGATCAGAAAGAGAGATCTATGACACAGGGAGGAGGTTAGTCCAGAGCCCCTCTCAAAGAAACACAGTAACAACAGAAATAGCAGTAGTTTTGAGAGCTCTCATAGTCAGAGACATTAAGTGAACCTAGCAACTGGTCAGAAAGAGATTAGAGATCCTTGTGCTAGCACTGAACACAGGATGAGACCCTGTTTGGTAATTCCATTGCCTATATGCACTTCTGGGTCATAGTTCAAGGGCACAGAGGTACACTTTTGGCACAGAGGTACACTTTTGGCCAAGAAGAAGTGGGAGCCCTGAATATCCCTTCTGGTAACAAGGGATTAGGAACACCAAAGAATAATATTATTTCTGGTCCCATGGGAGCAATATCGACTACAATCCCAAGGGATAAGGGGCCCTTCCTAGGTAAGGAACAGAGTTCAGTGACCACACCTCTCCCTAGATCACACCACCTTGGAAGCACTGAAAACTTTAAAACCCCTAGAACTAGCTCTGAAAATAGCAGTGCAAAGAAAGCCTGAAACTTGAGATAGCAACCACCCCATACACCAGGAACATAGCCCAACTTTAACAGAACGTTTAAAATCAAGAAATAGGGTAAGAAAATGAGCAAACAACAATATAAAAAAAAACTGCCCATAAAAAGCTACTATGGGGGGCAGCTGGGTAGCTCAGTGGATGGAGAGCCAGGCCTAAAGACGGGAGGTCCTAGGTTCAAATCTGGCCTCAGACACTTCCCAGCTGTGTGACCCTGGGCAAGTCACTTGACCCCCATTGCCTAGTCCTTACCACTCTTCTGCCTTGGAACCAATACACAGTATTGATTCCAAGATGAAAGATAAGGGTTAAAAAAAAAAACAGCCACAAGCAAAACCAAAAAGAAAAATGGTATACCACTTATAAGTGGTAAAATTTGGGCTCAAATTCCTATATCAAAAAATTGACAATCCTTTTCTATTTCTTAAAGGTTTGTAAAAAAAAAAACAAAAAAAACAAAAACAATCTTTTGCTTAGTTCCCTGCTGTACCCATTCTGTTCCACTGATTTATTTCTCTAATTTTTGCCTTGTTCCCAATAATCTGGATAACAAGTCCAGAAGTGAAAAATTCTTCTTCAAGGATTTGCATCAAGAGACATTGTTAAGCCTGTACCACAGGAAGAGTTTGGCATTGGGAGAAAAAATGGATGGTAGAAAATGGAGATGAATTAGAAGGTAACTGCAATATTCCAAAGAGAGATGATGAGGGATATAACCAGTGTAGTTGTAGCTTGAGTGGAGAGGGGAATAGATGTGATAGATAATAGATATTGTGGGTGTACAACTGGCAAGACTTGAGTGAATCAGTGAAGAAGAGGGATGGCTCCAAGGGTATGAACCCGAGAAATCAGAAGATTAATGGATGCACTTAGCTGAAAGAGGGAAGTTTTAACAAAGGAGCACTGTCAAAGGGAAAACTATACTAAGTTCCTTTTATGGAGTCAATAAAGGAAAAATAGAAGTTTTGTCATGTAGCGGTGAGGTCCCAGCTGTGGTTATATAAATTTGTAATGGAGATGATTGAGAAGGTTCAATCACTTCCTCTAATAGGGTTCTGCAACTAAGGATATACAAGTGAAGGAAGAAGGTGAAGGTAATTCAGGATTGAGGAACTGCAAAAGGGCAGAAGAATCGAGGGGAAAGGACCACATATATTGAATTAGCCAACCCTAAGGTTAAGAAGTTGAGAAGGAAAATTAGGTCAGGGTGTAAAACAGGAAAAATATCAGGAATGGATGAGCTGGTGGTTGTGGTGAGGATGAAAAGCAGGTTTAGGAGGAATAAAGCAAGAGGGAAATAGATGGACGGACAGGAGATAATCCTATTAGAGAGATTTCAGAGAGCAAAATCATGTTGGTAACAGTGGTAAGCATGTGATCTAAGTATGCCCATTCCTGGGAGTAGCTGAGTTAGAATGAAACTGTCAGTTGTTATAATTAGGAGAACTGAGGAAAAATGAAGACCAGGACATCTAAAAAAAACTAATGTGTCTAATGGTAACCCCAAGTATAAAGCCAGAGATGGGACTGTAGTGAACAACTGTGAGGTAGGTGTTAAATGACTTGGGGGGGGGGGAGAGGGGAGGGAGCGTGACCTGGAATCCACAAAATCACAACTACAAATGATAAAAAGGCATGTAGAGGGAAACACAAAGGAGAATCTGCTGGGAGATGGCAACAGAGGGAAGACCTAAAAGTGTTGGGGGCTAACAAAATTGGGGGGGGGTCCCAAGAGAGGGTGACTCAATCCTGGAATTAGGGAAGCAGAAGAAATGCATTTGCTAGCCCAGGGCTGGGGCACCATAGTCAGCACCTTCATGGTCTTAAGATAAGAGACAGAATTCAAACAGATATTTCCTCTCAAAACAAAAGGCAGATGCAAGTAGTGACCCCCAGGGGTAAAAGAGCTCCCATGTGATGCCAGTTCAGAAGTTACATGCCAAAATGGCATATACAGAAGAGACACTGAAGAAGCAATGGGTATTAAGCTCCTGGTAGGTTCCAGGCATTGCACTAACTACCTGTGAGTCATGGGCCTGGCTATTTGTCTACCTTTTTGGGGTTCCACTCATGCTGGAGCTCCAACTGAGAAAGTGCCACGTTTTTGGAGTCTTTTCCTCCTCCACTTAGGCTCTTCTTTGAAACTTTGCTACAGAACAGAGGTAGCTATGCTGCAGAGTCCAAGCTCTGGCAGGTCTTATCAATTTAGAAAGGTTTTTTGATCAAACCCAGCAACAGACTGTGTATGTACTTACTGTCCAGCTGAGTCTAGAAAGGTTGGTCACAGCAACTTGGTAACCAACTAAGAAGTTTACAATGAATCAACAAGAATTCAATAAGCCCACACTCCATATAAAAGGCACTTGGAGAGGCAAATGAAGACATGAAGCATTCCCAGCTCTCTAAGAATTCCATCCTATTCTCCTATGAGGATACATTTCCTAGGATATATACAAAAGAAACAACATAAAGAGAACTGACAAGGGAAATCAGGAGGGCCTCAACTTACTAAAAAGGATAAGAGAACAATATTACTGAGGGTTATCCCTGAAGTCAGATACTATAGAGAACAATCACAAAGTGGGAATAAGAAAACAACTGAATTACTCAGAAATTCATCAAAGACAAGATTCAAGAAAGGTGCCAGTAGAAACACCCACAGATTCAGGTGTTTACACACAAATGCCCAAAGTTTAAGCAACAAAGAAGAGGACATAGGTCCTAATATAATGGGAGAAATTTTATGTCACATGTACCACTAAGGCTTGGTGGCATGAAACCCATTCTCTGGAAAAAAAAACCTAAGAATGCAGGAATCATGGCCGGGGGTGGGTGGGTGGGGGCATTTTGGTAAAGGTTAAAAGAAGGAAAAACGAGTGATTTTACAATTAAGAATATACTAAAGAAAGAGGAAACAGAGTTTGGGAAGAAGACCATAAGCCTGGCACGTATAATAGTAAAAGGGGGACTTCCAATTATTCAGACATGCTAAAGAGCACTTTGCCAAAAGCAGAGCAGCTTGACTTGTCTTGGTGATAATTTCATTCTTCAAAAGGTGGAAGAACCAACATGGGGAAATTCTATTCTATATCTCAATATTTTCATTAACAGAAGGGAACTGTTTGCTGAGGTGGAAATGTGAACCTTGAAGGAGGGGAGGGGAGGGAATAACTACTCCATCCTAGAATTTGTGATAAAGAGAAAATCTGGACACATTCTAATATATATCCTAAGATTTAGGGAAAGCAGATTTCAAAGAGTCCAGAGGAAACTTAAGTAGGAATCTGTGGATTTCCATGACTTTGGAGGAAATTAGTCAGAAGGGTGAGAGATAGTATAGAACAGTGATGGTGACCTATGGCATGGGTGCCAAAGATGGCATGCAGGGTGCTCTCTGTGGGCACTCAGCCACCCTCCACCCCCCCCAAGTTTGTTATTAGAAAGACAGAGGAATTTGGGTGGAACCACTCACTCCCCCCTCTCCTTCATTGTGTCTGATAACATTTTTTCACATTACCTGCCCTTCTACCCAATGGGAGCACACAGGGGGTAAGGTGGGCAGCTAACAGGCGGCAGAGCTGGAGGGGAACAAAGCACTCTGGTCACTCCTCTCCCCTTCTCTACACTCATGGAGGACATTCATCACTTTACCCGCCCCTCTGTCCAGCAGTCCAATGTGAGTGCTTCCTCCTTCCCCTGGATGGGATGGGGGGGGGAGGGGGGCAGGATATACCCAGTATGTGGAGGGGCATGGCACACAGTCAGGAGGTGGGTACAGCAGTCCATCCCTAAAAGGTTTGCTATCACTGGTATAGGAGATGCTCAAGAACGATGTTCTGAAACACCTGGTAAACAATTCCAATAAGGACAGATGGAATTTGTCTACAGAAACCTAAGTGGACACACAGCAAACTCACCAATCAACCTAAATTTTTAAAAGTAATATACAGGAAAGGGAAGCAAGGCTAGAAAACAGAAAGTAACTGTAAGAATAATGCTAAAGCTCAGAATGGATTGGAGTTGGTAAGGAAAGCTAAAGATGACAAAAGGGGGCTTTAAGAAGATCTATATTGGGAGGAAAATGGAGGTTAAAAGGATGGATGGGATGAGAGAGAAGACGGAGTGGCTCAACTATTTTTGATGTTGTTTATGCTACAAAGAAGGGAACCTGTACACTGAAAAAGAAAAGTGACTGAACGAGAAGCTGATTAAAGTCCCAAACAGTGAAGGGGCTATCAAAAGAACACCAAGCTAGCCTTGATGACTTCAAGCCACTTGGCCTAGATGAACAAAGTCAGCAAACCATGAGCCAGGGAGTTTGCTTTTGATTCCTGGGAAAATTCTAGAATGGATCATTAAAGAAGTAGTTGCTGAACATCTTGAGGGGAAGCTGTGATTACAAAGAGCCAGCTGGGCTTCTTTAAGAACAAGTCGTGCCAGATTAACCTTGTTTCCTTTTTTTGGCAGGATTACTAACTCTCTACAGTGCACCAAGATTATAACAAAGCTTTTGATAAAGTATCTCATGCCATTCTTGTGGAGAATATGGACAGATATGTGTTGGATGATAATACAATCAGATGAATCAGAACTGAATGAATGGCCAGTCTGAGAGAAAAACTGTGAGTTTTTCCATTTCAGTATGACAGGAGATCTCCTATATGGTAAGTAGCTCATGGAGCTGTGTTCAGCGCTGTGCTATTTCATAGTATAGTGATCTGGACAAAGGTATAGATGGTATGGACATCAAATTGCACATGACACAAAGTTGACAGGAACAGAAAGCACATGGATGATAGACAGAATTCCAAAAGAATTTGACAGTCTAGCACACAAGGGCTGAAATCTAGTAAGATAAAATTCACTAGGAGCAAACCTAAAATCTTACACTTGAATTTAAGAAATCAACTGCACAAGTACATGGGGGTAAGGTAGGAATGGTTAGAAAATAGTTCTTAGATAGGTGGTGGCTCAATGGATATGGGTTCAAATCTAGCCCCAGACAGTTCTGAGCTTTGTGACCCTGGACAAGTTACTTAACTCCCATTGCCTAAAACAGTGATGGGCAACCTTTTGAGCTTGGTGTGTCAAAATTCGCCAAAAATAAAACCAAGCATAAGTCAGGTGATGTATCACTTCAAGAAAAAGGCCATAATTTCACGATATTTATAGTTTAACAAAAATATGTCATTGTAATATATAACTGTATTTAACAAACCAAAAACTAATTATTTAACTTACCCGTTTAGTGACTTCTTTATTCATCTGTCAGTTTCTTTTGTTGGTCTTGATATTAACTTGTGTGGGGTGCCATGAACTAAGATAAGTGTGGGGGTGGGGGTGGGAGAGACATTCTTTAACTAACCTGCCTATTAGTGACTTTTTTGTTGCTGAATTTCATTGACTAAATCTTCAATTGAAGGTTGGTATTTTGTACATTTCAAGCCCAAGAAAGTGCTACTAACTTCATCTGTCAATCTGTTTCTTTTGTTGGTTTTGATTAACGCTGAGAATAAGGTCTCACAAAAGTACATAGAGGGAAAAATTGTGAGTAAAGCCATTACTATATTTTTCAGGGTGTTAAAAGTGTCTGGTAATCAGTTCCAGGCACTCCAAATTTCCTGTTCGTAGAGGCACTCCTTTTGATTCTCCAAGCGGCACTTTTCCATATTCTCAAGCTTTGACCTCAAGTTGACATACACCTGAGCCCAGATGCTGTCTTGAAATTCTGCAAGTTGCATCTCCAAATCATCAATTTGTATCCATTGGAAACCATTTAATTCCAAACTACTATAGTCTACTACATGAGGATACTTAAATTATTTTCATGGTCTGTTCTAGGCTTCTAAATTGATTAAATCTATCCCTGAACTGGTTAAGTAACGAGCTTAAATATGCTGGTACTTTATATGCTAGGTTTCCATTTCATTTTGTACAGCTGCACTGGCCTTCTCAAAATACTTTGTTACTCAAAGAAAATACTTATAAGTTTTAGTGAAATCTTACTTGAAAATTTGAAGTTTACTTTCAAAAGCTTTTATGTATCCAAACATAACATCAATACATTTGTCAAAACCTTGTAACTTTAAGTTTAGTTCATTAATATGAACAGAGTTCTGTAAAAAAAAATTAGGGTGTTGACCCACTTATCATCATTGAGCTAAGGAAAGTTTCCCAGATCCTTATCCTCAAGAAAAACCTTAATTTCTTCAAAGCACTCCACAAAGCACTCAAGAACTTTGCCTCAGTTCAGCCATCTTACATTATTGTACATCAGCAGTCCACTGTAGGTGGAATCAACCTCCAGTAAAAGTGCAGAAAATTCTCGCTTGTGAAGGGGACAAGCAGCTATTAAATTAACTATTTTTGTAATAACTGACATTAAGTCGTTTAAGTTGGTGAATCCTGCCTTGGCACATGAAGCCTCCTGATGGATAATACAATGAAAAGGCAAAATTGGATGTCCAATAGCTTCCATAAACAATTTGACAAATCCAACTTTTTCCCCCTCCATGTTTGGTGCCCCATCTGATGTCACTGACACAACTTTAGAGATATCAATGCTTAGGTCACAGAATGTTTGTATAACAACCTTAAATATTTCGCTTCCTGATGTACTTGTTGGCACTGATACTGATTTTATCAACTCTTCTCTCATTGTGAGACCATCAGAATATCGACCAATAATAGCCAAATGAGCATGTGATGTGACATTAGTAGTTTCATCAAGAGAGATAAAAAAAATATTTACAATTACTTATGTCTCTCTTTAACTAATGTTGTACACTTGTGTTCAGTCTCGTTATTTGGTCTTTTATGAGATTTCTACTGAGTGGTAACTCAGATATTCTCTTAATAATTGCATCTTTATTCTACATATAGTGAAATAGAACTGGTGCACATCTTAGGAGAGTTTCTTTAATAAATTCTCCCTCACTGAGTGCTTTTCCATGCTGCGCTATGGAGTGAGCAATGCTCGGACTTGCCGATGTTAAATTTGTAGAGCCTTTTACAAATTTAAGGATGGAATTAAATTGGCTCTTACTTATTGGATTTGCTGCTTACTACTGTTTCAGCACATAGAACACAAAATGATCTGCCATTTTTTTCTATAAAGCCATACACATCTCGATCCATGACTCTTAAAGGGTCAGCTACTGCTACCACTTCCTTTACTTAACCTTGGTTTTTTCATTTTTTGGGTTCTCCATCAGAGGGGCAGTGTCAGAAGATAGAATTTAGATAGTCTGTTAGCCCTGCAGGCAATTAGGGGTTAACTAGCCTAACTGACCACAAGATGGCACATGTCTTTCAGGAAAGGGCAGGATTAATAAGCAGAAATAGGGGTTAATAAGGATGCACAACAGTAATAGTGTTATAGGGAGTCTGCACTATGCTTCAAGATGGCGTTCCTTATGTAAATTAAGATGGCTGCTGCTATTTCTAATGGTGGGAAACAGCACCCATAGCACAGGTCCTCGCCTCTCCCAGTCTCCTCCTCACTTATCTCAGTAATGATGGTCAATTAGAAATCCACAACACCCCAGAACAGTAGATTGAATGATGGGTGCTGTGGTTATGTGGTTGCTGATAATGGTGATCACAGGGCCCCCAGAGATGCATCCCCTGGGGCATTCCGCTGATCCCTGCTCCACCTGTGGGAAGAGAGGTCAAAGATCCCCTAACGGTCTAATGGGAAGTCCCAGAACTAGACACTCCATGCCCGAGTTCTGTTGTTTTGGTCTACAGACCTCCAGTACAGAGTGTCTACACTACACTACAGCAAATGTTTTATCCTCAGCTTCTGCACCTGATCACGCGGGAGCTGAGGATGAAACATCCTTCTCAGCATGTGGCCCCATACTTCTCTGTATGCAGCCGTGTGTCATCGAAAATGGCTAATCATGTCAGTGCTGACACACATGTCATAGGTTCGCCATCACGGGCCCAGAAGGTGGGAGGGAGGGAGAGGGAGAGGGAGAGGGAGAGGGAGAGGGAGAGAGAGAGGGAGAGAGGGAGAGAGAGAGAGAGAGAGAGAGAGAGAGAGAGAGAGAGAGAGACAGAGGGAGGGAGAGAGAGAGAGACAGAGAGAGGGAGAGAGGGAGAGAGGGGGAGAGAGAGAGAGAGAGAGAGAGAGAGAGAGAGAGAGAGAGAGAGAGAGAGAGAGAGAGAGAGAGAGAGAGAGAGAGAGAGAGAGAAAGAGAGAAAGAAAGAAAGAAAGAACTAGTTCTGAAAAATATCTAGGAGTTTGGGTGGTTACTGCAAACTCACAACAAGAATGACTCTTTTTGTATCCAAAGCACTCATGACAACCAAAACTGCTCTCTCCAAAATTATCAATGACCTCTTATTTGCCAAATCTAAATATTTTTTAATTCTTATCTTTGACCTCTCTGCAGTCTTTGACCCTGATAACATCTTCTTCTCTCTGTTTCCACAACAGTGCTCTAGTCTTGTTCCCTACATACCTCTTACCACTCCTTCTCCATTTCCTTTGTTGGATCTTTGGCTAGATCAAGTCTACTAAATGGGTGCCACCAAATATGCCATCTTGGACCCTCTTTTTTTTTCTCCTTCTATATTATTTCACTCAATGATGTCATTAGCTTCCATGGATTCAATTATCATTCCTCTGAAAATTATCTACTTATCCAACCCTAACCTCTCTGGCAGATCTGCAACTCTAACTCTTTATTGGACCTCTCAAACTGGATGTCCTATAGATATCTTAAATCAATTTAACAAAAGTGAACTCATTAGCTTTCCCCTCAACCTCCCCCTCATTTCCAAACTTTCCTACTGCTTTCAAGGACATCATCATCTTCTCAATCAACTAGGGTCACAAACTTGACTCTTCCCTCCTCACCTCCCCAATACCCAATTATTATCAAGTCTTATCATTTCTACCTTCACAGCATCTCTTGCATATATATATACACCCCCTTCTTTCCTCTGGTATTGCCATATATGTCTTGGTACATGGTCCTCCTAACTTCACACCTGGACCATGGCATAGCTTGCTGGCTAGTCTCCCTATTTCCAGACTCAGTCCACTCTCAAAAAGATCTTTTCACAATGCCTAACATGTCACATCACATCTTTATTCAATAGGAGACTCCCAATTATCTCCAGTATCAAATAGGTCCATCTTGACCTAGCCCCAGCCTACCTTTCTAGTCTTCCCCTTACACTTTTCACAAAATGACACATCTACCATCTCCAGACACTTTCACTGGCTGCCCCTCACGCCTGAAATCTCCCTACTTCTCTCTACTTGCTGACTTCCCTGGCTTCCTTCCAAGTCTCAGCTGACCCACCAACTCGTTATGGAAAAATGTTTTACATGATTGCACATGTAAAAATCTGTATGAGACTGCTTACCATTTCAAGGGGAGTGAGGAGGTAGGAGGGAGTGAGGGAGGGAAAGAATTCAAGACTCTTTGAAAAATGTTGAAAACTTTTTACACGTCATTGGGAGGAAAAATAAAATAAAATTTAATACCTTGAACTATCAACTCCTGCAAGAAGTCTTTTCCAGTTATCCTTAATCTTGGTTTTCCTCCGAGACTCCCTTCAGTTTATTCTATCTATATTTGGTTCACACAGAGTTGTTTGTTGTCTCTCCCACTAGATTGAGGGCTCCCTGAGGGCAGGTCTTTTGCCTTTCATTGTATCCCCAGAACTACTGCCGACTGAGCCACAAATTGTACATCCACATTTCATGCTGTTATGGCTGAAATGGTAAATGTCAAAGTATCAAGCCACAAGTTGATTCGATGTAACTTGCCCAATTCTTCTCACTAACCCCCCCCCAAATGTCCATATTCCTACAGAAGCAATCATACACACATCCCCTATCCATAATTGCTCATAATACCATACTTAGTATTGACTAAAGTAACAAAGTCTTATGTGATGCTCACTTCTAATTAGAGACTGTTTTTAAAGACATAATAAAAGTTCATAAACTTGTGTCACTCAACAAGAATGTCAAGAATGCCAAGTACTCAGCTAATGTTCTTCAAAAGTGACCTTGTTGTCAAAGTGTCTGCTATTATTTCATTGCCAACTTAGCAATCAGTTGGTGAACACTAAATTCAGCAAAGGTAAGTAGAAAAAAACCACCTCAAAGTATATACAATAGTTCCTACCCACTACATTACAAATAATTTCTACAAAATGACGAACAGTATTTTTAGTCACTCAAAGGAATCAGCTAACAATGTGCAGGTATTCTTCATACAGAAATATCAAAAGCTCAAGCAGCAGATTTTGGAAAGGTGCCAGACAGCCTGGACTTTCTCCCTAGTTGGGTCATTAAATGTGTTACGAAAGAAAGGGAGGCAGGGAGGTGAGGGAGCACAACTAGTTAAAGAGTAAACTCAAATCTGGTAACCCTGACAAGCACATCCTTGTCAGCTGATTTATTGGTGATAACCCATCAGCTTTAGAATTAGAGCTAGTGATCACAATCAGTTCCTAGGCTTGAAATTGATTGCTGAGAGGGAGAAAACACCCATAGCCAAGAAGCTTATTTTAAACTGGAACAGAATGAAAAATTAAGACTGACTAGAATACCTGGCAACTCCAAAGAGAACCAAGCACAGAAAATAAGATCCTTGATGTTAGGGTAAGGCACAGTAACATTGAAAGAAAGCATGGCCCCTGCAGACGTGCCAGGTTTAGTTTGTAATATTAACAAGAAAGGAAGTGTATCTGGTGAAACACCTGGGGCCTCTGATGTTACAGCTGTCAATCATTCTAGTTATTCTAAAAAGATGTTTAGAACTAAGCTCCCAAGGTCACTGTACTGTGCAAACCCTTTGATCTAGCAATACCACTACTGGACCTTTAACTCTGAGAGATCAAAAAAATGAGGGAAAAGTTTCCCATACACAAAATATTTATAGCAGCGCTTTTTTGTAGTGGCAAAGATCTAAAAATTAAGAAGGGTGTGTCTATCAAATGGTGAATAGCTGAACAAATTAGAAATATATTGGCATGCTCTTGGTGCTTTAAGAAATGCCCAAAAGAATAGGTTCAGAGAAACTTGGGTTAATTTGTATGAATTAATACAGTTAAGGGACTAAGAATTCTGATCAACCAACAATTTGGAAGGACCAGTGATGAAGAATACTACCCATCTTCTAACAGGAAAGTGATGGGACACAAGTGATGGGACCAAATGATATACACATTTTTGACACATCCAAAGTAAGAATGTTTTATTTAACTATACATATCTGTTACAAGTGTTTTATTTTACCTTTTTCTTTTTTCCCAAAGAGTACAACTTGGGAGGAAAAGTAAATTTTTTTTTTTATTTGAAAATCATCAGGAAATCTGGGCATTAGTTAAGCTCTGCTACTAACTGGCCCAAGGGACCTTGGGCAAGTCAAAATTCAACAAAGTACCCAATGATGTTCAGTACTCAGAGGTGCTGGGAGAGGCACAGGGTTAAGACAAGACAAGAACTAGTTGTTCCCCCCAACACACATGCACAGAGTGATTACAGTCTATAAGGGCGATTAGACACAAATGTAGATAACTATAACTGAACATGATAACGTATGACATGAGTGCAACAAAGCACTAACAACAACATGCAATGAGATCCAATTGGAAGTCTCCAAGGCTAATAAGTTCAAATGCTGCCTCTCAGAATCAGCCTCATGAGATGCGCCCTCTCCTTGCAACAATCACTTTTTATTTAGTTTGATGTATTTCCTATCTACTTCTCTGGGTGTTACAAGGAGAGATAAAATTCCCTATGGACAACTATTTTGCGTTTTTATCTAGGTATCCCCACCAGCACCCAAGAGAATACCTAGAAACAAGAAGTACACCATAAATACTTGTTGAAATTAGAGGGAGAACACAGCTTCATAGAAAAGAGAGCTTGAGTTGGGCTTTAAAGAATGGGCAGGATGAAGAAGGTGAGGAGGAAGGTCAGTCTAGGAACAGAATCAAAAATGCACAAGAATTCTGTCATTCTGACCAAAGTATGAATTTAGTACATAGAAAAGAGTAATAGAAGTCTGGAAAGGTCAAGAAGTATTGGATAATGGGAGAGCCCTGAAGGCTTACTGTTCTGATGATACCTTCCCTCAAGAAACTTTTCCTGATCCCCCAAATACTACTGTTCTTCCTCTTCCTAATTATCTTGTAGCCACTTTGGATAAATTTTCCTATATGGTGTCGCCCTTGCATAAATGTAAGCTACTTTGAAGGTGAGAATGGCTTCAATTTTTTATTCATAGTCACACCATCTAGCACACAGTAGGCACTTAATAAAAGTTTGCTGACTAGGACTTCTACTGCTTAAACATTTTTTGAACATAAAAGTAGCTTAGATCTATTCATGAGAAAAATGATTCTGGAACCAGTATGAAAGACTGATTGGAGGGGGAAGAGAGTCTACACAGAAGACATTAGAAGGGTACAGCAAATAGCCTAGGCATGCATTAATGAGTCTGTACTGAAGAAAAACATTTGCTTGATCATGTAGTTCGATGGGGATATGACTGGAGATGTAGACTCTAAATGATCACTCTATTGCAAATATTAATAATATGGAAATAGGTCTTGATCAATGATATATGTAAACTCAGTGGAATTGCTCATTGGCTATGGGAGGGAGGAGGGAAAGAACATGAATCATGGAACTATAGAAAAATATTCTAAATAAACAAACAAACAAATATTTTAAGAGATGAGTCTGTACTGGAGTGATCACTGTGGGAATAGAAAGGAGAGGCCATATAAGAGTCATTGAAGAGAAAATTTCTAACTATTTTGGGATTCAAATTCCCTATTTGTAAACTTGGGGGGTTGGATTAGATCAGGAGAAAAACAAGAAATGTTATTTGCCTATTAAAATACTCCTCTTCCCAACTATATAACTGTGTGAGGGTAAATTTTATTCATATACTTCAACCAAAACAACATATCCCATCGGAATGAATATAGAAGCAAAAAAGAAAATCCAGCTATTAAATCAAGCACTAAAATGATACATACATATATATATATATATATATATATATATATATATATATATATATATATATATATATATATATATATGTACACACACATGCAGAGTTAAAAAACCATTCCTCATTTTTTTTGTTTTGGAAAACAGCTATTTTTCATTTTTAAAAATTCTGTTAATGTAATAATGGATTTGTTATTTTAAATAATTAACAAATATTTTAAAACTTTATCAGTTTTCTTTCTAATATAGTAAATATCAACAGATATAACCCTTATAAACAAAAGCTCTGGTGGGTCCTCAACAATATTTAAGAGTGTAAAGAGATCATGACATCGAAAAATGTGGCAACTGCTGGAATAAATAATCTCCAAGAACCCTTCCAGCTCAGGTTCTATGATACTCAACAGGACTGATTTAAAGGAAAATCCTAAGAAAACATGTAAGAGGGACATACTAAGAGAAGCAAGACTTCTCTGAAATCACAGAGTGAACAAAGATCCAATTTATGTACAAACACTGTACAAATTCCAATTCCTGGATTTAGGGGGAATTGATTTGGCCAGAGTCACACAGCCAGTTAAGTGTCAGAGGCCACATTTGAACTCAGGAACTCATCTTCCAGACTTCTGAACCACCTGGCTGTCCTGTAATTGGGGGGCAGAGAAGAGTTGATGGCTTCTGAGGTCCTTTCTACCTCTATATTTAGGTTCCATGAGTTAATTGCCCTTGATCCAAGTGCTATATAGCACCTCTCTTGTGTTCCTATTGCTGACATCAAGCTCAGTTCCTCACTACACCATGTATGGATCAGACTCTCAACCTGCCTCCTGGTATCTGAATGCCATATATATAGCTGAAACAGCACTCAGTGATGGAACCAGGGAAGCTCAGATACAGTCTCAGTTTTAACATTTCTGAGCTATGGGGTCTTGAACAAGACACTTAGTCTGAGGCTCAGTCCCTGCAGGTTTTTGTAGAAGAATTCCAAAGTCTTCTTTTCTCTCTACTCTCTCAGCTGGTGTCCCCTTCAGCTCTTAATAGTTTGAAGATTATATTTCTACCTGTGGATCCAGCCTTGCTTTCTCTCCTGAGCTCCAGGCCTATGCAGCACCAATTGCATAGTAGACATTTCAAACTAGATGTCCAATTGGCATCTCAAATTCAATATATCCAAAAGAAAACTAATTATCTTTACCCCAAAACTCACCCCTCCTCTTACCTTGCCCACTTTTGTCTAGGTTAACACCATTCTTAAGTCATCCAGGTTCACAACATTGTTATTGTCCTCAACCCCTCACCTCAGTCTCTTTGCCAGATTTTACCTTTTTGTCTCCATATCATCTTCTATAATGTGGCCTTCATTCAGGGATGGATTCCAGAAAAAGCTACATAGAGAAGCCACTTTCATGTTCAAAAAAGGTCAGGGTACCCTATTAGTACCACTGTACTGCCTTAGTCAGTCAGTTTTTATTAAGTGCCTATGTGCTAGGCAATGAGCTAATAAATACAAAAATGAAACCATCCTTGTCCTTGGAGGAGCTTACATGGCCTGACCTTGTTACCTTCCTTCTTGGAAAAACTCAATGGCTTTACCTGTGGGATCAAATAGCCACACCTCCATGCCACATTTAAAGTTCTTCACTAGTGGGACTCTTTCTACTTCTCCAGTCCTTTTATAAATGCTAGCCTAAACTAGTCCAGCAATATTGGCCTCCTGGCTTTTCCTCCAACAGGATACTCCATCCCTAATCTTTGGGCTTTGGCACCAGTGATCCCCTATCCCTATTCCATCCAAGATTATCATGTGTCTACTTTGTGTGGGTCTTGTACCTAGATGAACAGGATAGTCTCTCCCATTAGAATGTAAGCTTCTTGAGGGAAGAGACTGTATTGCCTTTGTATCACTGACATGGAGGAATGTTCCTGGCTATAGGAAGCACTTAGTAAGTACTCTTTGGCTGACTGGTGGCTCCCTTCAAGTTCTAACATTCTATATTTTATGATCATTTTCCCAACAAAATTTTGTACACTCTGAAGAAATTAAATTGTCTACTTTTTGAATCTCCCAGAGTCCCAAGCCCACAGTTGATGCTCAATATATATTGGTTGAAGAATGAGGACTGACACAAAGCTTCAATAACCACTAAGACCGGAGTGTGAAAACTAACCTGAGTTAACCCTATTCTTTACCTTCTAAAGGTGCAGAGCCAAGAACTCTTAGCTAGGACTCAGCAGAACAGACCTGAGATCCAGTTCCTACTCCATCATGACTTTATCAGCTGAGGAAATTTCTTTTTTCCTTCCCACTCCCCCTGCCCCACCTCAGTGTTCCTAATTGTAAAAGAAGGGAATTGGGATAGATGACTTTGAATTCTGTGTAACCAGCTATAATTCTGCCTAATTAAAAGCTCCTTTCTTCATGCTAAAACTCTTTCACTTTGGGAGAAAAAGGAGGCAGTGGTAGTTCAACTGGCCATATGAGAAAAAGAAAGTGATGGAAAATTCCTATTCTTAAGAAAACCACAAAGGCCAAGCTTTACTGATGGCTAGGACCTCTCTTCTCATATTCAAGGGAAGCATGCAGAGCTGAGTCAAACTGGAGGAGTTTCAAACTCCTGGCTCCTGAGAGTCTGTCTAGTTGCTCCCAACCTATTGCTGAGGCTGTTATCTGAATCTTATCTCAAATTGGTTATTCGTGCTTTATTGTAGGCCAAGATAAAGGTAAGGGAAGACTCTGACGAAGGAAAAAGTACTATGTACCACCCCCCCAAAAAAAATCCCTGCAGGGTTAACACCTATTAAGACTACACCTGTGCCCCCTCCTTCAGTTCCTAACCTAGTTCTACATGAACAAAAGCACCTTCTGAAATGGAAACCTTTTCAAGAATGTAAAACCCAAAGACAAAACAAAGACAGCTGCTTCTCACAGAGATTTCAGGGCTGATTGATGCAACTGGGTCATCTGCTGTTCTTTTTTTGTACTTGGATCTCTGAGAACATAGCTCATGTGCTCAAATCACCTTGTTTTATTGTCTGGGAAACTGAGGTCCAGAAAAGGGAAAGGACTTGCATGGAAATAAGATCCCAGAGCCTTAATGAAGATCTGAAGGGACCTGGGAATGGGAAGCCTGATTTATGACTCCAACCTGAAGCACAAACTGCCTCTTCTGACATACATCTTGAGCAGGCAGCCCCCCCCCCTCCTTTTAGGAAAACATAGATTGCTAGAGCAATCACTGGCTCCCAGAGAAATGATACAAAGTCTTTAGTACTTGACAATGGTCACCTGACAATCTCACCCCAGCCTCCAAGCTCAACATGTGGGCATTCTAGACCTACCAAGAACATGAAACCCAACCTGAACAAGAGTGTTCACCCAATGAAATCATCTGGGGAGCAGACCATCTTATCACCCCAAGTTAGGTCATCAATTTTTCCAAAAATGAGAACAAAGAATATATTGAGCACTTGGAACAAACACAGGTCTTTTTTGATGACTCAGAAGGCACTTAAGTAGTCTTTGGGGCCTCTGGAGCATCGCTAATAGCAACTGCTATTTGAAAAAAGTATTTCCTTGGAAATAACTAAAGGAGATAATGAACAACGAAATGATTAGAACCAGAAGAACAATATACACAGCCACAGAATTAATCCTTAAGAAAAAAAATTGTGAATGTTACCTCCAGAAAATGAACAGAAAGATAATTTATATGTACACATTGGCCACCTTGCCCACAATCTTTTGTGATGCACGCAAGATAGGGATACTGGTGGACAGGATTTATTATGTAGATATGAAATAAACTAAGCATATGAGATTTCATTTGTTTACTATCTTCTTTTTCTTTGTATATGGAAATGCTTGTTTTGTTTGGTTTTGTAAAATTTGTAATGAAAAAAAGTACTTCCTAAAAACTGTTTAATTTGATGATCATTTTACCTCATCTTGAATGAAGAGTAATAACCTTGAGGTTTTGGAGACTATGACCATGAAGCAACCACAATCTGACTCCTTCCCAAATGGAGCCTTGGCACCAGAACAATCCAGATTGGCAGCTAGATGATGCTGTGGATAGACCTCTCCCTCCCCAACTCCCAGGCAGAAAGGCTGAGTTCATATCTGCCCTCAGGGCAATTCTGAGCCGTGTGACCCTACTTAAGTTACTTAACTTCCACTTGCCTCAATAAAACCGGGATAATAAAAGCACCCAGGCTAGTTTGAGTATCAAATGATATAATGTCTGGCACATAGTAGGTGCTATAGAAATGATGTTTCCTTTCCCCTTCCCTTTAGTTGAATTCAAACAGAACACTGGCCACATGTGGGTCCTCCTCTCCCCCATTCACCAAATCTCTAGAGAATCAAAAGAGGGTATGACAAGTATAAATGATTCATATGCTCTCAGGAGGTCCCATTCAACTCTAATAACATCTTTGCAAGTTAGGGAAGATAGGCAGTATCATCCCCAATTCAGAGATGATGAAATCAAGACTTGGTGTCTTAAATAATTTGGTCTTCACCATTTTTGGTACTTTAAAAAAATGTATATGTTTGAGAGACCCAAGTCTTAAAATGGAGCTCTTTTAATCCCTCTGCCAGAGTTCTTTACATCGTGTTGCCTCTTGAAAGCCCTCTGACAATACTGAACTTGAAGAGAGCCAGCAGAATTTCACCCACAGCTAACAGCAAACAGGGCTACCAAATTCAGAACTGGTTAATGACATCAACTTTGTGAGTATTAATAATGACAGCTTACATGTATTTATTACTTTACAGTTAAAAGGCCATTTCCCAAATGTCATTTCATGAGCTCCACCACAGCCCTGCAAGGTAAAGAAGGCAATCACCATTTCCTTTTTTCCAGATTAAGACAGTGTAGCCTCATAAGGTCAAGGGACTTGACTGAGATGCTGTAGCTGTTGTATAGCTGGTAACTAACAGGTGGTAGCTTGAATTTTCTAATTCCAGGGACAGGGCTCTTTCCACTACACAGAACATTGTATCTCTGAACCTGATTTCAAAAGGTCCTCTCCCAATGTTGTTCTGTAATGGAGGGTTTTGAAGGACTGCCCAGACTGACCCCAATTCTATCAGACTCTAAGGCTAGCTCTTCATCCACTCAACATATTTCCTAGCTGAACTTGAGAAATCCCAGCAACTATTTTTAGATGCTGAAAAAGAATGACCAAAGGGTTGTAATGGATGCAGCCCTGATCTAGAGCTGAAGCACCAGGTCTGGGTCGCACCCAGCAATTCACTGCTATCGGACTAACCTCAAGCAATCATTTTACCTGCTTAGGTCACAGCTTACTTCATTTGTAATGAAGATTTCAGAGTAGACAAAACTGTAAGGTCCCTTCCAGCTGCAAATTCTTTGACCACACAAATATCCTCCCCAAAATAAATTTCCCGGGGGAAAATCCCAAATGACACCTTGTTTTAAGACCAAAAAAAGATTAAGGCAAGGGTGGAGATGAATGAGCCTGAAGCTCTCCCCCTTTGAGCATAATACCACAGCTTAAATCAAAATATCTTCTTGCATACTTGTAGGAAGTCTTCATCAAAGAAACATCAATTTTTAAAAAGTAATTATATAACTCCACTGTTAAAACAAAAGTTCTTTTCTATCAACCAGACACCAATGCATTTGCACAAAATCTAAGTGTTTCCATTTTTTAATTATCCAAGTCCCTAAAGAGAGGACTATCAGATGCTATGAAATAAAAAAAAAAAAAACAGCCCCAGAGTAAATAGGACAGGCACCCTCCATAGATCAGTGGAAAGAGAAAACAACCTGAAAATGGGATTGGCTCACAAATGCAGGCCGGTCTTTCCTCTGATAGAGAGGAAAAGAGGAAGGCACAGGGAGGTATTTTCCCTAAACCAGACCTAGCAGAGTGTTACTCAACAAAATCAATTTCATTTTAAAGTCCAAAAGAAAGAAAAGGTAAACAGCCCCAAAGATCAATCAGAAATGGGATTTTTACTTATAAACAGAAGGTAGTACAAAAATATCATTTCACTACCCAAGCCCTTTGGTTTTTATTCTAATAAACTGTCAAAAGATTGTATTCTGACTTCACTAGATCCAATTCTGTTTGTTTGATCAGATTTGACAATTAAAGGGGAAAGCTGTCTTCATTTCAGAGGTGCTGAGTGCACCCTAGTTTCAACATCTTCTCTTCACTTTCAGAGTGCAGGGACCAATTTCTCCAGAATAAAACAACTAGATTCTGAATCTGTGCTCAATGTGTAAAATAATGTGTAACATTATTTTAGGACAGTCTTGGTTCCTCAAAAGGCAGACACTCCTAATGCAGCCAGTTCCTCCTGAGTAGGTATAGAAATCAGACGGCCTCCCATTCCCTCTGGGATCAATTATAAAATCCTCTGTGAGGTACACCAAGTCTTTCATGACCTGACTCTTTCCCATCTTGACTCTCCTTGGATTCTGTTGTCCTGCCTCACATATAACCTCCTGACTCCATGCAAATGCACCAGCTATAGCCCACACCTGCAGTACTCCTCCTTTCTTCCCTCTGCCTTGGGGGCAGGAGTCCTTCCCTGGTCTCCCCTCCTCTCTGAAATGACCCATTTACACTGCTTATATCTTGGACAATCACTGTTATTTACATGTTGTTCCCCCCCCCCCAAAAAAAAAGCTCCTGGAGGACAAGGACCATGTTTTTGCTTCTCTTTGTATGCCCAAATCTTAGCACAGGCAATTAATAATTGCAGTTAACTGACTAAAAGCTTCCTGAAGGAGAATAAATCTGTCAGTAGTTTCATAAATGATTATGCTACTCTACTATGTGGCCTTGGTCAAGTCATTTTCTGAGCCTCAGTTCCTCTATTTGTAAAATGAGAGGAATAGAGATAACATGTGAAGGCCCCATCATCTCTCATAATCTGTGTTTCCTGTTTTAAGGCATTTTCCAGCTCTAATATTCCATTCTAAGACCTCCTCAGCTTTAACTTGTGCACTCATAGTGGTTCCATTTCAATGAGATCACCCTTTCAAAGTAGATTGCCCTTCTAATGCTTGATCTTTAGATAACTCTACAACATTCTTGGGTATTTACTCTGTCCTAAGACCTCATCATCATCATGATTAGGATAAAAAAAGGAAGGTATGGTTACTGTGTGCAATGGGTGGAGCAGCAGCATTTGATATTTATGGAAACCTTTAGCCAATCCAAAGCACTTCCTCTTTGTCCTCTCTTTCAATCCTCACAAGAGTTCTGTGAAGTCATCTCTCATCTTAGAGACAAGACACTTGAGGCTCAGAAAGGGGCTGTAACTTCTTTAAATGAACCTGGCTAGCAGAACTGTGCATAGCAGGGTCCTAATTCAAACCCAGATCACCTCATCCCCAATCCAGTGCTCTTTCCCGCCATACCACATTTAGAAAATCAATCCTAAAATTCAAAAATCAAGTTTAGCACTGAGTTCTGAGGGACATCAATAACTAGAAGGGCAGAAATAAACCACACCTACCTCTGTCATGAACCTAGCAACATCAAGTCACTTACAATGAGGTGTGCCAAGAATATATGAGATTGGTTCATTTAGGAAAGTTGGAATAGTTTTTCTGGTAAAAATGCTTCTAATTCATGAAATCTTTATGAAAGAAATTCAGCAAAAATGGGAAATACATGAGGCAGCAAGGTGGCTCAGTAGAAAGAAAACCAGGCCTAAAGATAGGCAGTCCTGGATTCAAGATATCAGATACTTCCTAGATGTGTGACTATGGGCAAGTCACTTAGCCCCAATTGCCTAGCCTTGGCTGCTCTTCTGCCTTGGAACCAATACTAAGTATGAATTCTAAGCCAGAAGGTAAGGGTTAAAAATTTAAATTAAAAAAAAAAAGGGGGGGGAAGGAATTTGAGGAGGATGGGAAGGGTTTGTCCAAAGCTGCATAATCACTGATGCTCTCTGCTTCCAGGCCTTTGCTCTTTGCCTTACCCCTTTTACAATTACATGGCCTTCCACTACACATTACAATTTCCTTTATGGCAGGGAGGAGAAAACAGGGCTAGATTTGTATTCAGAATCTCATTCTTATGATAACATAGGCTTCCAACTCAAATTGAGGCAATCAAACTTCAAATACAAAGCTCAAAAATACAAGGTTCCACGATTTAAGTCACTTAACTGATCTAAAGATAATCAATTCCCTGCCTGAGCTTCTGCAGTCTCATCTGTAAAGAGTGGGGACAATGACATTCTCTGCTTGACAACTTGGCAAACCTTAAGTAGTTGCCTAAGGATCATTGGTCACCCTTTCCTAAAATCCTCCTCCAATGCCACCCTATTCCTGTCAATGGACCCAAGTTTGGCATTCCTGCCAAGCTGGAAAGGCTTAGAATACTGTCTCTGCTGACCGATGGTCTTTCTTGCAAGAACAAAGACTTATACAACTAAATTCAATGAGTCAAGCTTGTTGGATTGCAACCCCTCAAAGCAGGGCTTCAATATGGATTGGTGAATGGACATGGATATCATCATTATATTTGTAAAATATTTTATTTTATAATCTTCAAAGAATTTTCCTTTACATGATCCCTTCTGACTCAGTCTACAACCCTGGTACAGAGTGATAGGACAGAGCTCATTATCCCTATTTTACAGATCATGCAAATGTATCTAACAGCCTCTCGGAACTACTAAGGATATAAAGAGGTCACCTTAAATAAAACTTCTCTCTCAATGCAGAAACAGATTCTCTCTGTGATATACCTGATGGGTGAATAAAACCCTTAATTTTACAGATGAGGAAATTAAGGCAGGAAATGAGTAACTCATCCCAGGTCACAATTTATTAACGACTGGGTTGAGATGAAGTCTCCTGAACACCATTCCAACATTCTTCTCACTACAGATCTTGTCACCAAAGTAGCTCAATAATCATCTAAGAAATACTTCAAAAGTTCTGAGGCTTCCAATAGCACCTTGTACTTTCCAATCAATTTCTATTTTGTGGCCAATTGATCCTGTATGTAAGCTGAGTTACTTCTCAAGCTTCACTCATTTGGCAAACACCAATGTGTAAAGCACTTTGCGGAAGGTGGGGAGAGTAAGAGGATTAGAGTCAGCACTCTGCCTTAGGAAGGAAGGTGCAGCCTTGGTCTAGTTATCAAGAGTCTTCCAAGCTAGAAAAAGACCATGAAGCTGAGCTCAGGGGAAGAGACCTGCTCAAGGTCCCCCAGGTACTCTTGGTGCAGAGCCAGGAGGGCTGCTGCTGATGAGTACAACACACTTTCTACTCTCAAATTTCTTCCTGTTGCCTCTGAAAACAACATGTGCAGGCCTTTAGGTCTTCTTCCTCTGAGGCCTCAACATGACACAAAGGTGACTGACCAACCCTTGGCTCAAAGACATAGCAAATGGAGCCCAAGCAATGGCAAGTCCTACCAAGCTTAAACATGGCCCCAAAGTCAGTCCTGTTAAATTTGGCCTTAGCAACTCATGAAGACTACTGCTTAGGTGTGGAAGGAATGCAAACTACACTGCCACAGGGAATGCCTGTGTACCACCTCTAAATTCTAGATAAATGTTAGATATGTCAACTTTATTTATAAATATTCCCTCAACACTCTGAATGATCAGTTTCTGACTGAGGGTAACACCAAATGCTCGTGACTTCCAGTTATATGAGAGAGAGGGGCATTAAGAAATAACAGGGATAGACCTAGGTTTAAAGATGGAAAGAACCTCAGAGGTCATCAAGTCCAACTCCCTCACTTTGCAGTAAAATAAACTAAAAGTAGTTGGTTAAGGCACTTGTCCTATGTTCACACCTTCGCTAAGTGGCAGTACCTGGCAGTATTTCCCCTGGCTGGACTCCAGGGGAAACTAAAAGAGAAATGAAAAGAAGAAATGTGGCATGGAGCAAGGAGCCGTAAACTTAGAAGTCAAAAGATCTTGGTGGTTCAAGTCTTAGCAATGATATTTGTTATGTGGATTTAAACAGATTATTTAATTGGAGCCTATTTACCTCATCTATGAAAGGAGAACAAAGACCCAGTACTACCTACCTCAGGTGACTGTCACTAAAAATGTATTGTCTTAAAGTGCTATGTAAATATGTCTGATCACTATTTTTATTATCTTATGATTAAGATCGATCAAAAAGGAACTAATCACTGTTCCCAACAAGAACTGAGAGGACTCAACACCCCAGGTTACCTGGGAACAACTTCTCCCTTATAGACTATCCCATTTTGTCATCCTTGTTGGAAAAATAAAATTAAAGCGCTCCAGCATGCTAATCCTTGTCCAAAAGGGAAAGGAAGTTTGCTATCTAATGAAGATAACAACCTGAAAAATGTTTCATATTGCCCCAAAGTGATCATTTCTTTCTAGCCATGTTCAGTAAAATAAACCAGTTCAAGGGTCTTGAACAAGTTCTCTTTGTTCATTTGATAAATATTTCTTTTCCAAAATATTTGGGAATAATTTACGACCCCTCCAAAGGGGGAAGAAATATAGACAATCTTCTATTCTGATATAATACGCTAATAGGCTGCATGAGGGCTGGGACAATGACTAATTTTTCTTTTTATCTTTCCCCCAACATCTTGCTATCACTCTCTGCAAATAATATGATGGCATTCTCAGAGAATCAACTAAAAAACTAGTTGAAATAATTAAGAACTTTAAAAAAATAAATCCACATAAATTATCAGCATTTCTCTATATTACCAGCAAAATCCAACAGCAAGAGATAGAAAAAAGATATCCCATTTGAAATAAAGACAACATAAAATAACTGGGAGTCTACCTGTCAAGACAAACCCAGGAACTAAATAAACACAATTACAAACACTTTTCCCACAAATAAAGTCAGTTCTAAAAAACTGGAAAATTATTAATTGTTCATTGGAGACCAAACCAGTATAATAAAAATGACAATTTTAACTAAATTAATTTACCTATTCAGTGCCACAACCAAATAACCAAAAAAAATTATTTTACAGAGGCAGAAAAAATAACTAAAAAATTAATCTGGAAGAATAAAAGGTCAAGCATATCAAAGGAATGAATGAAAAAAATGTGAAGGAAGGTGGCCTAGCAGGAACAGATCTCAATGATTATGTATCAGATCTGTGTTATCATTATTTTTTAATCCTTACTCTCTCTGGGAGTAACAACTCTAAGACAGAAGGTCAAGGGTGAGGCAATTGGGGGTAAGTGATATGCCCAGTGTCATGGGGCTAGAAAGTTTCTGAGGACCTATTTGAACTGAGGTCCTCTGGACTTCAGGTCTGGAACTCTATCTACTGTGCCACCTACCTATCAAAAAATGGAAATCATCAAAACAATCCAGTACTGGCTAAGAAATAATAGTGGTAGATCAGTGGGATAATACACAATACACAGGAATAAATGACTATAGTAATGCAGCATTTGATAAATCCAAAAGGTCAAACTTTCAGGACAAGAACTCACCATTTGATAAACACTGCAGTGAAAACTAGAAAACAGTATGTCAGAAACTAGGCATAAGCCAATATCTCACACTGTATATACCAAGATACAATTAAAACAAGTACATAATTTAGACAAAAATGATGATACTATAAACAAATTAGGGGAGCATGGAATAGTTTACCTGTCAGATCTATGGACAAAGAAAGAATTTATGATCAAACAAGAGATGGAAAACATTATGAGATATAAAATGGATAGTTTTAATTATATTAAAATAAAAAGGGTTTGAACAAACAAAACCATTGCAACCAAGATTAAAAGGAAAGTAAAAAGCTAGGGGGAAAAGTTTACAGTGTCTCTGTTGAAGGCCTCATTTCTCAAATACATAGAGAATTGAGTCAAATTCATAAGAATATAAATCATTCCCCAAATTATAAATGGTCAAAGGATAGGAACAGGCAATTCACAGAAGAAATCAAAAGCTATCTATATTCATATGAAAAAAATACTCTAAATCACTATTCATTAGAGAAATGCAAACTAAAACAATTCTGAGGTACCACCTCATATCTATTATATTTGTTAATATGACAAGAAAAGGAAAAGGAAAAATGTTAAGAGAGGATGTAGAGAAAATTGAAACATTAAGATTGTTGGTGAAGTTGTGACCTTATCTAACCATTTCAGAGAACAATTTAGAGAAAGAGCAAAATGTTCTCTAAAATTGTACATAACCTTTGATCCAGCAATACAAGTACTAGGTCTATATCCCAAAGAGGAAAAAAAAATGGGAAAAAGAACCTATTTGTACAAAAATGCTGATGGCAGTTCTTTTTGTGGTGGCAAAGAATTGAAAATTATGGGGCTATCCATCAATTGGGAAATGGCTGAATAAACTGTGGTATATAATAATGGAATACTATCATTCTATAAGAAATGTCAGAGCAATATTATTTCAGAAAAACCGGGAAAGATTTACATGAATTGATACAAAGTGAAATGAACAGAATCAGCAAAATGTTGAACACATTAATAGCAATGATGTTATGATAATCAACCTCTTAATGACTTGGATATTCTCAGCAACAGAATGATCCAAGTCAATTCTAAAGTGCTCATGATGAAAAATGCTATTCACAAGAGAAAAAACTGATAGAAAATTAAGATCTAAGTATACTATTTTTCTTTTTTTTTAATGGGATTTTTATGTGTCTTCTTCCACAACATAACCAATATGGAAATATGTTTTGCATTATACTACAGGTAAATTGTATATTAAATTGCTGACCATCTCTGGGAGAGGGGAGAGAAGGGAAAGAGAATTTGAAACTCAAAAAAATTTTAAACTAATATTAAAAATTGTTTCTACATGTAATTATAAAAAAACAAAATACTAAAACATTTTTTAAAGTGTTTGGATATTTAAGAATCACCTGATTCCTAAGCTGGTTAAGAATTCACCAAGTCATTTAAAAGAATCACATCCCCCTGGATACCAGATGTTTGGTCTGCAATATCTTTGTCTTTCAAAGGAATGCTTTCTCTTGGGGTAGTCCTAAAAGGTCTTATGGAGACATGAATAGGCAGTTTTCAAATGAAGAAATCAAAACTATCAATAAATACCTGAAAAAAATGTTCTAAATCTCTCATAATTAGAGAAATGCAAATCAAAACAACTCTGAAGTACCACCTCACACCTAGCAGACTGGCCAATATGACAGTGAAGGAAAATAATAAATATTGGAGGGGATGTGGCAAAATTGGGACACTAATGGTGGTGTGAATTGATCCAACCATTCTGAAGGCAATTTGGAACTATGCCCAAAGGGCTTTAAAAAATGCCTGCCCTTTGATCCTGCAATACCACGGCTGGGTTTGTACCCCAAAGAGACAATAGGGAAAAATACTTGTAAAAAAAATATTTATAGCCACACTCTTTATAGTGGCAAAAAAAATGGGAAAATGAGGGGGTGTCTATCAATTGGGGCTGAACAAATTGTGTTATCTGACGGTGATGGAATTACTATTGTGCTGTAAGGAGTGATGAACTGGAGGAATTCCATGTGAACTGGAACAACCTCCAGAAATTGATGCAGAACAAAAGGAGCAGAACCAGGAGAACACTGTACATAGACTGACACACTGTGGCACAATGGAATGTAATGAACTCCTTTAGTAGTAGCAATGCAATGATCCAGGACAATCCAGAGGAATTTATGAGAAAGAACTGTAGGAACAGAAATGCAGACATGATCCATCACGTGGTTCGATTAGTATATGAATGGAGATTTTGACTTTAAATGATTATTCTATTGTAAATGTTAATAATACAGAAATAGGTTTTGAACAATGATACATGTATAATTCAGTAGAACTGCTAGTCAGCTCAGGGAGTTGGGAGGGAAGAGGGGAGGGAGAGAACATGAATCATGGAACCATGGAAAAATATTCTTAATTAATTAAAGAAATAAAAATAAAAGGTCAGTTTTTCAGTTGACAGCAATAAAGACCTGCTAATGCTTTTTGAGATTGGACCTTTTGGCAAAGATGCTACTAGAGTGACATAATTCTTAATGACTAGAATTCACTGGTTAATTTCTTTAGTCATCTAGCTGATAGATTTCTTTTCCATTAGTTGGTAAAAAATAAAATAAAATAAAATAAAATAGAATAAATTGAAGTCATTGAGAAGTCCAAAAAGTTCCAAAACGTAGTAGTATTGCGGTATACTAGAAAGATCTTTGGGCTGAGAGTTTAGGAGTCCTGATAGTGACTAGTCATGTTTAACTGGTTCAGTTACACCACTTTTTGGACATCAATCTGTTTATAACTGATAGCTAAGGACCACCACACTCACCTCACCTTTAAGGCTCTCGGAAGGAAGGCAGTTTGTGAGCTCCTAGCTCTCTTTTCTCCTTTGGAGGAAACCACTCAAGGGAGTACTGTATATTCTGTTCTAACCCTAATATAGTCTGCTTACTGATTCATTTTCCTGTCTGTTCTTTTCCATTCTCCCAATGGAATATTGAGATATTGCCCATCCTTGAAGGCTCCCTCAGTGAAGCCTGTTATCCCCACTCACTACCTCTTCCAGCCTTCACACCTTCAATGAGATTTTGTTCATCCTTCTTTTGTGCCCTGGGTTTCTATCATATGTTAGTTATTGGTGTACATGTCACACTCCTAATAGACTGTGAACTCCTTTAGGACATGAGCCACCTCCATCATCACAGTAATCTCTCTAGCAGCTAGCTTCATTCTCATTATAGAATATACTCTTCATCACCCACACACTTAAACACATCTATCATGTTCAGTCCAAGTGTGCTCCCATGTACCCCCAATTGCTGATACTTCCTAGCTGTGTGACCCTGGGCAAGTCACTTAACCCTGATTGCCTAGCCCTTACTGCTCTTCTGCCTTGGAGTCAATACATAGTATTGACTCTAAGATAGAAGGTAAGGGTTTAAAATAAAAAATAAATGAAAGCCTCTCTTTCTAAAAATTAGGGGAGTGGAAGAAATGAAACCAAAGCAACTAGTAGCTTGCCTGAAAATCTTTAACATGGCTAAGTTAAAACAAGGGATTTGGGGGGAAAACAGTAAAATAATAATGTGCCCAAAGAACTTTTAGAAAAGGGAGAAATTTTCCAAGAAGCAAGACCAAAAGGTAAAGCCACCATCCCAACATATACTACCTACTACACTGAGAGAGGCAGCAGCACATAATGAACAAAACCCAACTGTGCTCCAAGTCAAAAGTCCTGGGTTTGGGTTCTGCAACATTGGTGGCCATGGGTAAACCTCTCTGAACCTCAGTTTTTTCATCTATAAAGTAAGGTTAATATCAACACTAATTATTACTCAGGAAAGCGTTTTGTGACCCTTAAAGTACCACAAACATGAATTGGTAGCTCTGCCATTTCAGAAGCAGAAGTCCTGATGACACACTATGGATCCCTGGAAGAGTATTACGGGACT
The DNA here is from genome assembly GCF_027887165.1 of Monodelphis domestica. Taxonomy (NCBI): domain Eukaryota; kingdom Metazoa; phylum Chordata; class Mammalia; order Didelphimorphia; family Didelphidae; genus Monodelphis; species Monodelphis domestica. The sequence continues at coordinate 420,545,769 of NC_077230.1, forward strand.
CAGCACACACTGTGTTTGGAAATGTAAGATACTCTGGGTTAGTAAAAAAGGGAGAAACTAGAAGGTTTTACTTCCATTTTGGTCACTTACTCCCTATAAGACCCTGCTTATGAAAGAGAATTTCTCTCAGCAACTTATTTCAGGATCCTTAAAGAATAATTATAGTTAAAAAGTTATTCATGATGCCTAAATTTTATCTTATTCTCTACTGAAGAAGAATGGACAATTACTATTCTTCTAAGAGTGTCTTCTTTAAAAGTTTAGAAGTGGTACAAATAAGGGTGAAATAAAATCTTTTATCCAGAAAAAAAAAAGAAGTCTTGATACTAATGGTCAGATAGGTAGATGTGGCCCAGATAGCTGAGCATGGTAGCCCATCCATATATTGCTTCTGGCTGGGGGGTGAATAAGGTTGTGGATCCCTCAGGCTCAAAGGATACAATAGACACTGGGTCTGGGAACAAGTGGTGGAAGTACCTGCTGCCCTAGATTCAAATATGACTTATTTCCTAGCTGTAGTTGGGAGGGAGGGAGGGAGGGAGGGAGGGAGGGAGAGAGGGAGGAAGGGAGGAAGGGAGGGAGGAAGAGGGAAAGGGAGAGAGGGGAAGAGAGGAAGAGAGGGAGGGAAAGAGGAAGAGAGGGAGGGAAAGAGGGAGAGAGGGAGAGAGGAAGAGAGGGAGAGAGGGAGAGAGAGGAAGAGAGAAAGGGGGGGGGAAGGAGGAGGGAGGGAGGGAGGGAGGGAGGGAGGGAGGGAGGGAGGGAAAATGATCCTGAGTAAACCAGGAAGAAATTAAAGTTTTTGAACATTTTGCTTTCTCATAGTATAATAAGTAGGAGCCTTGTTCTCTCTTGTGATGGGAACCTTGGTTGCTATAATCCTGGGTAGATTTATCATCTTCTACTGTCCCTTACTGAGGTAGAAAATAACCTTAAAATCTTCATTTCTCAACAAGACAGCAACCAACTTGCTGACAAAAGGGCAAGTTAAACATTAACAAAAAGTGATCACTTTTTCTAACATGATAATTACAGGTATTAGATACTGTGAAAAATGAATCAGATATAATCATCTCAGTAAGTGTTTTGTTCCATCTTGTCATGGGGCTTGAGACCTGATGCTGCCATCAACATAGCCTAGGCAAGTCTCTCTCACCCCCTGAGCCCCAGGTCCCTTCTGTGTGAAAAGAGATAACAGCTGTTAAGATCCCTACCCCACTCTCACCAATCTTGAAGGTTGTTAGTATTATTCAGTTTCACAAAGCTGATGATGAAGACCAAATGAGCAAAATATTCATGAACCTGTCACCTTAAGCCATATTAAATACATTTGGACTCCCATCTTTGTAAAGATGTTGTGGGCAAGCAAATCACACTGTCATTAAGTGCTGCCAGCCTAATGCCATGTATCCATTCCTAGAAAGTCTAAAGCGACTGTGTATCCAATTATATATGCAAAAGCAGATCCAAAAGAAATACAGTTCTAAAACATGGAAGGACATCATTAACACATGGAGAGCCAATGCTAGGGACAAGTGTTACTTATCCTTAACATGAAACTTGAAAAGAAAATTAAGGAGACAAAAATTATCCTAACCGTACTCTTTAACTCTTTCCACAAGCTGATATCACACTGGCAAGAGACACAATGGTTTCTATTGATTTTGTTTTATAGTTTCCTGCTGCCTTGTGAAGTCACTTGCTTCTAATTGTTGTATTCTGGTTTTTAAAGACTGAATTTATCCCTGGCTTTTTGGTCATCCTTCTCCTTCTGATCTTTCATCTCCTTTGCCTCATTTTCAAGCTGATTAATTTTGGCTTTCAAGACACTATTTTCTGTTTCCAGATGACTTATCTTGCTTTTTAAGTTCTTTTCCCAGTTGTCTTCTGCCTCTCTTAATTGCGTTTTGAACTGTATTTTAAATTCTTCCAAAGCCTGTGTCCAATTCACTGGAATTTCTGTGTTTTTGCTTGGTGTTCCTTGATTCTCCTGTTACATTTGCTCTTTGTTCATTGCCTGGATAGAAGCTGTCAATTGTAATTTCTTTTTCTGTCGTTTGCTCATATTTTTCCCTTCTTTTCCCCCTGTAGTTGCCTGCGCTCTTGCTCCTCTCATTATGTGTTGGGTCTGTGGGTTTGGGTTTTTCTGTCAACCTTCACCCTTGGAGCTTAGCAAGGCTCTCAGAGCAGTCTGTGGGGGAGGGGTGTTGGAGCTTGAGCTTCCCTGCCCTCTAAATGTTTGATAAGATTAAGCCCAGAGGAGTTGAACTTGCAGAGCTGGATGTGCCTTGAGGTCAAAACCTCAGGATGGGGGGCAATATGGAGTGTCTAGGCTGTGACTAGGCTGTCTGCTCTGCACTTCTCCAACTGCTTCCCCACCACCTGTGTCCTGAGCCTGGCACAGCTTTGCCCCCAAGGTACTCCCTCCAGACTAGCTCCCTTGCCCGCTGAGAGATTCCAGGCACTGCTGGAGGCTCAGTACTGTAGGTGGGGGAGAGGACTTGGGGCCTTCCTTCTTCCTTCCCCTTAAACCAGAGTGTTCTCAAATTCAGGCTTTTGGGGGGAGTATCTTTCAAGTTGAGTCCAGTAGGAGGGTTCCTTGTCTCTGTCCTGTTGTTAGATTTGATTTTCAGTCCCCTAGGAGCATTTGGTTTTTAATCGGTAAGGAAGGGTTTTCAAAGAGGTCTGAACTTTCACTGCCTCTACACTACCTCTTTGAGACAATGGTTTCTAGCAGGACATCAGTTTGTCAAGATGAGACCAGGGTTCCAGACCCAGATTTATACTTCTTAGTCATACAACCTTAGGGAAATTTTCTTCCTAGCTCTAAACCTATTTTCCCATCTGTAAAATGAGAGGACTAGATAAAATATTGTCTAAGTTCACTTCCAGTTCTAAAATTTTTGAAATGCCATGTTTCACCTTCCTAAATGCTTGCACATAGTAGACATTCAAACATTTGGTGACTAAGTGGATATGAGAGAAATGATATAGAGCAATCTGCCCTGCCACAAGCTAAAATGGTCTATACATAATACCTAAGATGATTTGATATTGCTTAAACTGAGAGGTAGGTCAGTGGAAGAAATTAGGTATACAACCTACTAAAAAGCAAACAGTTCAAAAAACCCCAAGGTCTTGAGAGAAGGAATATCTAACAAAATTTGATAAGAAAATGGATAGCAGTCTGGCAGAAATTGGGTTTATACTAACACCTCCCACCATACACCAAAATAAACTCCAAGTGGATATATGACCTAGATACAAAAGATTATATCACAAATTACAAGAAAGAAATTACTATATAGATCTATGGATGAGAGAATTCATGATTAAGTAACTGTTAAAAAGGATCATTGAAGATAAAACGGACAATTTTGATTACAAGAGATTTCAAAAGCTTCTGTACAGACAAATCTAATGTAATAAAAATTTTAAAGGAAATAAGTAACTGAGAAAGAAATTTTTGCAGCAAGTTTCTCAAATAAATATCTCATATCCAAGATATATAAGGAACTAATTCAAAATTATGGGACTAAGATGGGCTTATATCCTAATAGATAAATGGTGAAAACAGGTAGTTTTCAAGGAAGAAATCAAAGCTATGAACAATTATGTTTTTTAAAGCTATTTCAACTAATAATAATTAGAGAAATGCAGATTAAAATAAAGGAGGTTAACCTAATACTTATTAAGCTGGCAAATATAAAAAAAGAAAAAATGACAAATGTTAGAGAAATAGGTATACTAGTATACTATGGGTAGAGCAGTAGTTTGGTTCAGCCACTCTGGAAACTAATATAGAAGGGGCAGAGGGGTAGCTCAATGGATTGAAAGTCAGGCTCAGAAATGGAATAACCTGGGCTCCAGCCTGGCCTCAGACACTTCCCAACTAGGTGACCCTGGGCAAGTCACTTAACCCCAATTGCCTAGCCCTTACCACTCTTCTGCCTTGGAACCAATACATAGAATTGATTTTAAGGTGGAAAGTAAGGGTTTAAAAAAAAGAAACTAATATCACAATTCTAGAAGAATGAAGTTGACCATACCACAAAGGATGAATTTAAAATGCAGAAAGAGGCATATTTTTGGACAGGATTAGGGGAATTTATTTTGCCAAAATGTTCAAGTGTGTATTAAGGGCTTTATTTTATTTTATTTTAAATTTCCTCAAAGGATCGGGGCAAATAGAAAGAAGGGATAATTTTTAAATGATCATTAATTTAAAAATAAAATATCCATCTTATGCACTCAGAAACAACAAATCCACTTGAAACTTTAACAACTGTTACCATTTGTATCCAAAAGTTACTAATGGGGCAGAGAGAGTTACATAGATCTACTACTACTATACTCTGGACCTTTTTGGATTTCTCAAATGACTTCAATTTTATTTTTTAACTAATGGGAAATAAACTCCTGCCAGCCAGATGACTAAAGAAATTAATGAATTCTAGGCCTTAAGAATTACATCACAATAGTAGTGTCTCTTATAAGGGGGCCAACTACAATCTTAGGTCTTTATTGCTTTGGATACCTGTTATCACAAGGCCTTTTAGTACTACCCCCAAGAGAAATCATTCCCTTGAAGGGCAAAGCATGTTAAAGACCAAAACCTAGTATCCAGGAGGCTAATAAAATCTCATATTGGAATGAACTCACTCCATTTCTTTTGGCCTCTGCACTACTTCCTTTTGTTCAAGGACCAGTCCAAGTATCTTCTACTCTATTGAGCCATCCTTGTTCTACTCTCTACTCTTCAGTAACACCTCTGGCAAATGTAATCTCTCCTCCCTCAAATTTCTCATAGCACTTTGCCTGGGTTTCTCCTTAGGACTGTTTCACTTTTTTTTTAATCTTACTTCAGTTATTTATGTAATTGTCATCCCCAGTTTAAGCATATGGTCTTGAGAGCAGCTAGTATTTTACCTCTCCTTGTATTCTCTGCTCTGAACATAGTGCAGTGATGGACAACCTTTTGAGTTTGGTATGTCAAAATTAGCCAAAAAACCGAGCATAGCTTGGTTGGTGTGCCACTTCAAGAAAAAAACATAATTTTGCAATATTTATAGTTTAAATAACAAAAATGTATAATTGTAATATATATTAAACTGTATTTAGTAAACCAAAAACTAACTTTTAAAAAAATCTCATATTAATTTATTACCTATTTTAATGTGTACACAATCAATTTGCTGCTGAACAATGGGAGTTTCCTAATTATTTCTGTCAATGCATGGCAATCATTTTGTTTGGTCTGAATCCTAGTAAGTCTAATGTTTCCCAGGCCTGGGCACTGGACTTCCCAGCCAGCTCTCCTTCACTGAATGATGAGAAATCGGAGGCTTTCTGTTCAGGCATGCCATACAACTATATGTTAATGACTTTTCCTATATTAAAACAATTTACTTGGGAGTCTTAGTAAGAGCCCTGCCTGTGTTCAATTCTGGTAGCACAATAGAGGAGACCCAGGTTCTGGACTTATAGTCATGGGAAACCTACCTTCAAACCCAACTGCAAATGGATAATCACATACATAAAAGCACACAAGAGAATAGGAAAGAGTAAGAGCTGGTCACTGCCCTTTGGGACAGAGAGGAGATGCCTCAAAAGGCTAATATTCTGGGGGCAGTCAGGGGGCTCAAGGAAAAGAGAGCCAGGCCTCTGGAGATAAGAGGTCCTGTGTTCAAATCTCATATACTTCCTGGTGTGTGACCCCGGACAAGTCACTTTAATATTAACTCACTTGGCCCTGATACTTAGTACTGATTTTGGGGTTTAAAAAAAGCAGTTGATATTCTAGCCTTGAGTAATTATGACATTAATAAAACAGGAGTGGGGATGATATGAAGCTCAGAAGATGGAAAGACTTCAAAGTCTCCCTCTTTAGCATTATTTCATCCAGCTTCCAAGAACTCCAATCACTCTTCTTATGCAGAAGACTCTCAGATCTACTTCTCCTGCCCTGACCTCCAGGCTAGCATATCCAACTGCCTACTGGGCATCTTGAATAGGATGTCCCATAGATACCTCAAATACCCTGCCTCTCTTAGAACACTGCCACCACTAAGGTGCAGGCCCTCATCGACTCCTGCCTAGACTACTGCTGGGTCTTCCTGTCTCAATTTTCTCCTCACTCCAGTCTATCCTTCATTCAACTATCAAAATGGTCTTTCAAAAGGAGATTAACCACATTGCTCTCCACAACTTAATAACCTCCAGTGACTCCCTATTACCTTCAAGATCAAATATGAAATCCTGTTTGGCTTTTAAAGTCTTTCAGAAACTGGTGCCTTCTTACACTTTCGTGCCCTCCAAATGCTCCACAATTCAAGGAACCCAGCTTTTCTGCTCTTTCTGATACAAGACATTCTATCACCTGCCTCAGTTCTTTTCACCAGCCATGCTCCAGGCCTGAAATGTTCTCCCTCTTCCCCTCCCTCAAATCGTAACTCAAATCCCACCTTCTGCAAGATGTCTTTCCTGGTTCCTCTCAATAAGTCAGTCAACAGATACTAATTATGTACCTACTCTGTGCCAAGCACTAAGGATGCAGAAAGAGGCAAAAAAGACAGTCCCTGCCCTCACGGAGCTCAGTCTAATGAGGAGACAACAGGCAAACTACTGTGGACAAACAAGATATTTACAAGACCATGGATGAGGAAGATGCTTTTTCTCACGGCAATTTATTCCACTTTTTAAAATCTAGCTGTTAAATTTTTCCATTAATGAGCCAAATTCTTCCTCTCTGGAACTTCCCCTTACATACTGTTGTTCTGGGGCCGAGAGGGCAGAGTCAGCCCTCCCCATACTTGAACACATCCCTCAAGGTCAGTCTGCGTGTTTTCTGACTTGAGTCCCCTAGTTGCTTAAGCCAATCCTCTCAGGACATGTTCTCTGATCTCTTTCCTATCCTGACCACCTTCCTCTGGAGATGTGTCACTCAAAACTCAACAGAGCACTCCACATTCTGACCAAGGAAGCTGACAACAGTGAGACTGTCACCTCCCTCATCTATTCAAAGCCTTTCCCAAAGCAGCCAAAGATCATATTGGCTTGTCTGGTCGCCCTGGTACAGGGGTGCACGTGGTACAAACAATGCTGAGCTCTTTTTACCCAAACTGTTGCCTAGCCCTAAAGGCCAAGTGTGACCACGCAAAAGAAATCATGACACACCAATATCCCCCCAGGGGCCAGGATGCAGCACTTGACTTTCAAAAGAGCACACAGAGATATTAAGGAGCCTACAAACTAGGAAGCCTAGTATCAAAATGAGTTTCATAAGATGGAATTATTAGTTGTTATACTGGAGAGGATAAGAAAAAACAAAGTCTGCTGCTTATTTTCAACTCAAGTAAGTATACATTATGTTTTTGAGGTTTTTTCCAAGAATAATTCCCCCTGGAGGCAGCTAGGCAGCTCAAAGGGATGGAGAGCCAAGTCTAGAGATAGGAGGTCCTGGGTTCAAATGTAGCCTCAGATACTTCCAAGCCGGGTGACCTTGGACAAGTCACTTAATCTCCACTGCCTAGCCTTTATTACTCTTCTGCCTTGGAACCAATATATAGTTTTAAGACAGAAGGTAAGGGTTAAAAAAAAAAAGAATTCCCTGCATGAAGGCAAACATTAGAGATAAAACTTTTCAGAAAATGAGCATAAGTAATTTGTTTGTTCTTTTTAATATCAGCAATTCAAGTTCTATTTAAACCACTGCTATTTGAGACTGAAATCACCAAGGACTCAGTATAAAAACAGTTCTGTTCTTCAAACAAGGTGCTCAGAAGCTTCACAATATAAAGGCTAAAGTTTTCCCCAACCACTATCATTTCCCAAATTGTAAACTAATCTTCATATAGATGACTCAAAGAAAGGCACTGTATGTTTTATTTTTTTTTCTAAATAACCAAAGGTAAAACAAAAAGATATTATTTCCTGGAAAAGGCTATAGGTCACTTAGTCCAAGGCTTTTATTTCATAAACAAGGGCTCTAAAACCAAGTCCCCTGGGGCAAAGGTGCCCACTCCAGTAACTGGCTCTAATCTGGTTTCAGAAGGGGATTGGACTTGCTGGGATTTATGGTCTCTTCTGACTCAAGTATTTCATTCTTCATTTTCTCTGTATCCTGGACCCTTTTGGCAGTCAGTCTGATTGAAACCTAGGGACCCTTTTCTAACCTCTTCTCAGAAAAATATAGTTAAATGCATAAAATACATTAAGATTGTAATGGAAACCAATTATAGTATAATACAGTTGTGGAAAATATTTAAAAAACAATTTCATAGACCCCAAGTTTATAACCTTTGTTCTATGCCCCTATCTCAGCACACATCAAAGGAGAAACAAATAGGGAGCATGCCATACACTCATTGGGACCCCTGACAAGTTACTTTATTCTGAAGCTCCATTTGTATATCCAAGGTAGAGTTTGGCCTAAATCATCACTTCCAGTTCTAAATGCAGGAGTATACAAGGGGATGTCAGGTTGAGTTTTTGTTTTTATTTTAAACAAGGGAGTAGAAGGCTTGCATCTATGTAAAAGGAATGTTACAATAAGAGATGGAAAGGGCAGTAGGGTTGTTCCTTTTCTCCTCACATCCACAACTTCTGCCCTACTTCAGGCCCTTTGTCCCATTAGTGAGGATTCCACTTCTTACTGTATACCTGCTGCTATTCTTCAAGTGTTCTCCCTGCCTCCATTCTCCCTTCTGGATAACCCTCCTTCCAAAAGGGATTTTTCCTCAAGAAGTAGTCAAAGCCTTCCTATCACCAGAGGCAAGTGTGCTTTTATCTAATCTGTGATTTTTGTTTGTTTGTTTTGATGTTTGTTTCTTTAAACCCTTATCTTCTATTTTAGAAAGGATACTAAATATCAATTCTGGGGCAGAAAGTAAGAGCCCCAGCAATGAAGGTTAAAGGATTTGCCCAGGGTCACACAGTAAGGCAGTACCTGAGGCCCCATTTGAACCCAGGACTTCTTTTCTCTAGGCCAGATTTAGAGACTGAGTGCCCAAACTAGTACATGTGAGCCCCCTACCTTACTCCAGATAAGGGCAGGAGGAAGTGCTCTCATTGGGCTGCTGGGCAGAGGGGCAAATGATGTGAGAAATGTCCTCAGGCACTGTGGAGAGGGGAAAGGGAGCAGCCCCCTCCAGCATGAATGCCATAGGTTCACCACATGGCTCTAGGCCTTGCTCTCAAATACACTGAGCTGCCTAGCTGCCCCCTTTGTATCTAATCTGGATGTACCTGCACAAGTGTATATAGTACCTACCAGATAGAACAAGAACTCCTTGATGGTCAGGACAGGTTCATTTTTGTCTCTGTAGGTAAAGTACTACTGAGCAGAGTACTTTGTACCTATAAACTGAGCTGGGTTAGAGGAGGGCCTTTAAGGCCCTTCTTGGTCCTAAATCCTATGGTCCTCTAAGTATGGTTCTCAGAAAGACAGCCTGCTACAAACTCAGGGTCAGGATACCTGGGGACAAACCCTCCCTCTGCCTTATAATGACCAGAAAGGACCTGGAAGGCTCTTTCCTCTCTCCAGGCCTATTTCTTCAACTATCCAGTGAGTTGAAGACACTAAATCATTGGTTCTCAACCTGTGAGTCGCAACCCCAGCGGGGGTCGAACAACCAAAACACAGGGGTCGCCTAAAGCCATTGGAAAATACATATTTCCGATGGCTTTAACCGCTGAGAAATTGCGCTACTTTACAGCAAGATCTCAGAAAGAACGGAGACCCTGCTGCCCGCACATTGTACTAATATTAGTTACATATCAGCAGCCCTTCCCCTATGAGGGGCGATGGATTTACCCTGTTGCCTGGAGACTGGACTCAAACAGAGACCCAGAGAGAGCACCCCGGCGCTGGCTCCGGAGGGGTTAAGAACGAGTCCTGGAGAGGATAACAAAGCTGAGTAACCCCAGCAAAGTGAAGCCTCAGCTCGAGCTGGATGGAAACGACAGGAAGAAGAAGGCAGCGTCTGCGGACCCCCTCCCCAGGCAGGACTTACCTCCTGCCCCAGCGCTCAGGCTGCCTCCTGCTGGATTAATATTTCTCAACATATAATTAAATATTGTTTTTGTGATTAATCACTATGTTTAAATTATGTTTGATTTGTAGCAATGAGAATACATAATGCATATCAGGTATTTACATTCAGAATCATAACTGTAGCAAAATGACAGTTTTGAAGTAGCCACCAAAATGATTCTTTTGTTTGGGGTCGCTGCAACATGAGGAACTGTATTGCAGGTTCATGGCATTAGAAAGATTGAGAACCACTGCACTAACTGATCTCTAAGTCTCATTCTAGCTCTGAAGCATGTGGATCTTTTTAAATATTTCAGGCAAAAACTGATGAAAGTTTTTACTGGGATGGTGGGAACAAAAGATGGATGCAAGAAAGGCTGTGACAAAATCTGTTCCAGGCCAGTTAGCCTGGAGTGGGATAGTCTTGGGTTCAAATCTGATTTTAGATACTTCCTAACTGTGAGACCCTGGGCAAGTCATTTAACCCCAACTGCCTAGCTCTTGCTGTTCTTTTGTCTTAGAATTGATACTAAGATAGAAAGTAAGGGTTTTTTAAAAATCTCTTTCTACCCCTAAGTCATTAGCATGCATTTCTCAAGGACTCACTTCCCCCATACACCAATAAAAATCTTAAAGAGTTTTTCTCTTTTCCACTGTGGCCCCATTGTTTTGAGTTTTTTCCCAATATACAGTATCCTAAAGGTCTTGGTCTGAACTGTGCCAGAAAGGGGAGTACATAGGGAAAAGGAAAGAAGTGAGTAAGAGAAGAATGGTTGGAGATAAAAGCTTGAATCAGGTCTGTTTCTACCCAACGCCACAGTCTCCATCTTCTGAGGCCTTCCCAGAGGCTCCCAATGAAGAAATGCCACCACTTTGAAAACAAAGAGCCCCAGCTGGCACATTAGCTGGTCCAGACAACCAAGACTGACACCTCAGAATTCTGCATTGCAAAAGCCAATGGCATTATCTGGTCAGGTCTGCTACATGAATCCAGGAAATCTGATGGTCTTTGGGGTACCAATTATCAGGTCACGAAAGAAAAATCCACCCTCTGGGCCTTTGATTCCTATTGTATGAACCTGGGCTAGGAGTTCACAGGGACAACCTGTACACTGCTGCAGAGCCTGAGGAGGCTCTCTGAAGCTCCTGGGAACAGTGATGGAATAATGACCAGAAAACTGCCTTTGGAGAGTTACAAGACAACCCAGTTTCAAAGCCTGGCTCTGCCACTTGCTAGCTGTGACACTTTAAGGAAGTTGAGGGATAATAAGATCTATCTGTGGAAGGAGCTGAGATTGTCGTCTAATGCCTACAGGTGGAAAAAACAGGCTTAGAGAGGTCTTGGGGCTTACCCACAAGAGCCTCTCCAGGCTCTTCCTACTGTCTCATGTTACTTCCTCATCTCTAAAAAGATCATCATTCGTGCCCATCACCTGTGTCACAGGTCACCATGAAGCTCCAATGAGAATACATGCAAAGGATTACACAAATTATGGTCACTATTAAGAGTTCCCAGAGTCTCTGACTTTGTGATCTTTTCCCCCGCAACCACATTAAGAAAAATTCAGAATGGTTTATGACATGGAAAGCTTCCTAATGAAAATAAATCACAGAAATATCCAGCTATCACCTAATTTAAAGAATCTTCAGACCCAAGTGCCATTAACAGAAACATTCTTCAATTCTTTCAGCCAAACATTCTAACAAATCCTCATACCACTGGGACCCTCTGCCTCAGTGAAGATCATCTCCACAGCTACAGAATTTCTAGCACTAAAACCTTGAAGACCACTTATTCTTCTCCTCATTTTCCCAAGGCCACGGAGTGAGGGCTAGAACCCAGGGCCTAGGGTTTTTCCCACACTCCCATACGGTGCCTCAAACAGACCTCCTAAGCAGCTGAGCAATCAATGGTTCAATTCTGTGGATTACCCTGAATATGGCTCTTCATCTGAAAAGTATTCACATAGAACTATTTCTTTAAAAGTGCTAGAATAAACAAAGACTGGTCACTGAATGATGGTTCACTCTCAGGCCCTCACAGATGATCACACAATTGCTCCATGGGCACAAACCTACCCCCACACACACACCCCATTTGGGTTTAATTTGTTCATTAAAGCAGTTTAAAAGAAGACTCTCCTCCATCCCAGTGGACAGCACCCAATTCCTCAAAGAAGGAAGGAATAAGAATTGTGAAGTACAGTGGTAAGCTAGAGCTCTGGATTCTAGTCCCAACTAACACTAAAAAGCTGGTTGACCAAGAGCAAGTTGCTTTCCCTCCCCACAGGCTTTCATTTCCTCAAATATAAAATGAGGGAACTAGACAATTGAGTTCCATGCCTGACAGCAGCTTGGGAGAGCAGAAGAAACCCTGGATTTGGGGTTGGAGAGCTATATCACCTTGGACAAGTAACTTCCTTGGCCTCAGTTTCCTCATCTTTAAAAATAAAAGGAGTAGATGAAATGATCTCTGTAGTTCCTTTCTATGATGCCAAAAACAGTATTTTGATGTCTCTTTAAGGTTCATGGTATGATGTCATCTGGCATACCCCTTTAAGGTTTGGAGTGTGTGTGTATCTGTGTGTCTGTAATTATCTCTCTCTCTTCCTCACAACAATCCAGGAAGGTAGGTGGTATTAAGGTCCCTACTTTATAGGAGAGGAAACACAAAGGTGAAAAGACTTGTCCAGGGTCACACAGTGGCTAGTTAAGTGTCTGAAGCTATATTTGAACTAAGGTCCCTCCTGGCTCCATATCCATTCACTGAACCATCTAGCTGCTCTAGAGAACAGATTATCTGTAAAGATGAAGAAATTGCGGTTGGAAAAGGCCCCAAATTTTAGTAACTAAAGATTGGAGGTTTTGAACCCATGTCTTCCAATTTCAAGGCTTCTTGCACCAGACCCTGGAAATTCTTGTGTCAGATGTGGTGCTCAAATCAAAATAGCATCATCCTCTGATAAAGCTCATCCCTAGTCCTAAAAGATGAGGGAAGAAAGAAGGCCAAGATTAAGTGGCCCAGCCAGCCACCCCGGTCCCTCCCTGGCCTCCACATGCTGACAGGCTACCTCCTCCAAGGGAGGAGTACGATGTAAGGATCTGAGCTATCAAGAGAATAAGAGCACACACCCCACTGGGCGGCAGTGAAGCGGCTCTCTGCTCTAGGAGTGCTGGCAACACCAGAGGGCAAGGACCTGACTGACACTTGGCACTCTCCCTTTCAACAAACAACTGGCAGAGTACTTTCCAAATCTTTTTGACATCACCATTTTGTAGACCAGGAAGGCCAAGGCACAAAAGCCAGGAAGAGGGAATCCATCCTCCCCAAACCCCAAAGTTCCCATGGCTGACCTGAGGCTGACCTGGGAGCTTCTTGGGGACCAGGGGCACTACCTACAAGTGAAGCCCTTGGAGAGCAGGGTGGAGAAGTTGGAAGCAGTCCCCCCCCCCAAGAACAATATGCCTTGTCAGCTGAACCCCCATCAACCTTCTCTTCTAGGAGGAGATTAAAGTCCTGGCTGGAGGAGGGGGAGCCTTAATAATGCTGGTAAAGAGACACAGGCATACAATCCTATGACAAAACTGAAAAATCTGCTTAAGTTTGGGAGGAAGAAGAAAAATAAAAGAAGAGGAAGAAAGGGCAGCCAGACCCTCTTTCTCACTAAGATAAGGTTGATAGGATGTAGGGACTAGGGGAACAGTCCCCAGACTCTCTAATTCAGGAAGACACTTCCCAGCTGCATCTACATCGATTCCCTGGCAGAGGATGAGAGTCACACAAGCCCAAAGCTCTGCTCTAGCTTACAAGAGGTCTGCAGTCCAGTCAGAGCCTGCAGGACCTCAAAGATGAGGGAGAACAGGCCAGAGTTCCTGCCCAAGCAGGGAGGAGGGACAGTGAAGGAAGGGAGCCATCCCCGGGGCTCCAAGGGAAAGCCATCCCTGGGGGCTCCCGGGGAGATGCCACCCCCCCCAGAATGCCTCTATTGTTCACAAGCTCAGAACCTGGACACTTGGGCCGCCCTCCCCCCGAGAATTCTTAAACATGGAAGGGGGGAGCTGGTAGGGAGCAGGAGCCACGATGGCCCCCCCCATTGTCCCGGCCAACTGGGCGCCCCCACGGGGAAAGGGGCACAGTTGGGTGCCCCCATTGAGCTTCTTCGGAATCCTCGTGCCCAAACTGTGGGGAAGGGGGCAATGCAGCAGTAGGAAGAAAGGGGGCCTCGTCTAGGAGGAATGGTGGCGGGGCCTGCCTAGCCGCCCAAAGCCCCCACCCCCACCACACCCCCGGCCCCTCCCCGAACTGGAAGGGTGAACCTCGGCATCCCCCACCCCCAATCCCATGGAGTCCGCCGCTTGCTCCTTCACTCACCCGGCTCAGCGCGGGCCGGGCCTAGGGGCTTCAGCAGGCGGAGGCGGCGGCGGCGACGGCGGCCCCGGCGCCATGTTCTCTGCTGCCGCCGCCGCTGCCGCTGCTGCTGCTACTCCTCCTTCTCCCGCTGCTGCCTCTGCTGCCGCAGCTACTGCCGCCGTTGCCGCCGCTGCTGCTACTACTGCTACTGCTGCTGCTGCCGCTGCCGCTGCCGCCGCCCGGGCCGGGAGGGGGAGGGGCCGGCGGCGGGCGGGGGAGCGGCGAGGGGGGGAGGGGCCGCGCTCCCGTTCAATCCCTCCCTCCCTCACGCCCCGCAGGGTTCAGGCTTTGCCTCTGCCGCCGCCGCGGGGGGAGAGACAGAGACAGGGGCAGCCGCTGCGAACGGCGGGTCGGGCCACGCTATATCGCGCCGCACCGCACCGCACCGAGCCCTGCCCTCCCCGGGCGCCGCCGCGAGCTAGACCCGGCCCGAGCGCGCGCGACGAGACCCGTGGGAAGGTGGCGGAGGGGCGGGGAGAGGGAGCGGGAGCCCCGGCGAGAGCGAGCGAGCAAGCGCACGCGCGAGGTACCCCGGCCAACCGCCGCCAAGGCTGGCCCGAGGGGGGAGGGGCGGGAAGGGGCGCGAGACCCGGCGCGAGGCGGGCGAGAGGGGATGTGGGGGACGGGGGGGGGCGAGAGCGCGCACGCTGCCTGGCGCGCGGCCCCACTCGGCGTGAGGGGGCGGGGCCAGAGAGCGCGCACGCCCGTGGGGCGCTAGTCGCAGAGGGAGGGGAAGGATGGGGAGGGGGCACGAGCGCCAGAGCCTCTACTCTAGGGCCGCAGGAGGCCTCGGAGGCTGGGGGGAGGGGAGGGGGCGCGCCCCGTGCGAGGCCCTTAATGCAGTCGCGCGCGAATGCACCGAATCTCCCTATCCTGCGACTGAAGAGGGAGAGGGAAGGGGAGGGCGTATGGGCCTAGCGCGAACCCACCGGCTCGCGCGAGGCGTAATCCGCCAATAAGAGCGCGGGGCGGGCCTGACCCGCAGCCCCCCGTGGGGAGCAGGCGGAGGGGCGCGCTACGGAGCCACCTTAGGGGGCCGGGAAGAACGCAGAGGGGAGGGGAGGGCAAGGCCGCGCCGCAGCCCTAGAGAGAGTTAGAGGGCGTTCTGGGCGTGGCCGTCACTACCCAATAAGGGGTCTTGGTTGTGTTGGTCCTGCCCCTCGAGAGGCGGAGCCAGGCAGCGCGTGTTCTCTTGTGGCTGAGGCTGTCGGGTACCATATGGGAGGTCCCAGAGCTAGCCGGCAGGCAGGCACCCATACCAGGGCAGAAATGGACCTGTCCAAAACCACCGGGGCGAAGAAATGGGAAGGAAACGGCCCTACCGGCGCTGGGATCCTGACCAGAGGCCTGTCTGCTGCTGAGCGCCCTCGATCCGGTACGATCAACCTCGAGCTCAGTGATGGACAGACAAGGCCTGGCAAAAAGGGGGCACCAGCCAGGCGGCAGCCAACAAAGTGCTTGGCGCACATGTGAGGCACCGTGGGTTTACCTTCCTGACCTCCCCACCAATTCCTTATATTTTGAAAGACTTGAGGATGGGGAATTTTGTTTGTCTTTGGGCAGTGCCTGGCCCTTAGTAAGTGCTTCATAACCACCAAGCCGCCCCCAACACCAGCCTCGAAAGGAGTAGAAATGGAATGCTTTGCCGGTTCATCTCAGTTCCTAGGAATACCTTATCTGCCTTCAAGGCTTGTCTGAAACTTTCTGATTTCTCCATCTTCTAATTTAATTTGTTTGTTTATATCTCTGTAGGGTGGCTCACCCACCCTTGTAAGTTCTTTGAGGCATACTTGCACAGTGTCTACACAGTAGGTAATTAAAATTCTTGACAAATTGAACTAGAGAAAGAGTCTTAGAATGAAAAGGGCACTGGGGTTTAAGGATTTTGATTCCCCTATCTGCCACCTGTGTGAACTCAGAGTAGATGGTCAGTCTGTCAAAGAAGGGAGTAGAATGAGATAACCTCTTAGTTCCAGCTCAGTCCATAAGACTGAATGCCACAAGAGCTGAGTTTTGAATGAAATAGGAAGTGAAGAAAAGTGGTCCAAGCACTGGTTGGCTGAAGGGGTACAGACTGAAAATGGAATTGAGATCATCTATTTCAGCCTGCCTCCATTTTAAAGATGAAATATAAGAAGTGGGAGAGACCATGGAGGTCATCTAGGCCAGTTCCTTCCTTGAACAGATGATCTGGCACCTGGGGATGATGGAAGAAGCCTGAAAGTCACCCACCTGGTCTATCAGAACTATGCCCTAAGCTCATGGTGGCAAATCTATGGCACTTGTGCCAAAGAGGGCACTTGAGCCCTCTCTATGGGCATGCACACTGTTGCCCAAGCCCAGTTTGCCAGAGTTCTTTACTAGTAAGCAGGGCAGGCTGCATGCCTGAGGACATTTTTCACTGCCTCTTTTCATTGCCATCACTGTTCTAGACCCAGGTTGTCTAATATCATACAACTTAAATCTGGAAAGGACCTTCGAGAACATGGAGTCCAGCCTCTTCCTTTTTAGATACATAATATTGGTTTAGCATGTCTTTTTGGACGGATGATGTTGCCTAATAGGAGATTATTCTTGGTTTATTGGAGGCCTCACACATAGTAGTAGGTACTTAATAAATACTTCTCCCCTTTCCCCTAAGAGGATAGAGACCTGAATTTAAATCCTGCCCACATACTGGCTGTTGTCCTTAACCTCTCAGCCTGGGGCCATTCTCAAGTCACTAAGACAGTGCTGGCCTGCATTAAAGATTTTCCCTACTCTGTTATTCCCTATCACTGTGAAATCACCAGTCCAACCCAGTCCTTAAGCTTGTTTTTACCTCTTTCAATAAATACTTGCTGATTGATACACATAAGAGGTGATGTGAGAGTTCTCTAAATTTCATGAGCATCTCTTTATTGAGGGCTAAATCTAAATGCTTCTGTTTGGCATTCTGAATCCTTTACATTGGTCCCAGCTTTCAGCCTAATTCCACCAATTCCCCTTCCCACCCTCCAAGGTAGGTTCAGCGGAACTCATACGGGACTCCCATTGAAACATGTCCAGTCTCCTGACATTTGATCCCTGGTCATGCCCTGTGCCTGGAATATATATCCTCTGAGCTCATAAACTCCCTTACTTCCTGGAGACTCTACTCAAGCACCAGCTTTCTGTCTGTCATTCTTCTCCAATGACTGGAATCTACCCTTCCTAACTACTTCATACTTATTTGCTATAGTCTTTTTGGGCTACTTTTCATTTTTGGTCTTGAACTCCTACCACTACTAAACCCAAAAATAAAAGAGGAAATAAATCTATGATTTGTACATTTTTATTTGTTGTTCTGTCATTTCAGTTGTATCAATTTCTTCATGACCTCACTTAGGGTTTTTTTGGCAAAGATACTTGAGTGGTTGACCATTTCCTTCTCCAGCTCATTTGACAGATGAGGAAATGAGGCAGACTTAAGTGACTTGCCCAGGGTCACACAGCTGGTAAGTGTCTGAGGCCAAATTTGAAATCAGGAAAGTGAGTCTCATTGCCTTCAGGCTTGACCCTCTGTCTACTATGCCACCCAACTTCCTTACATATTTATTGATGTATTTTTCTCCCTGAGACTGTAAGCTCCTAGAGGACAAGGGCCGTTTCTTGTTTTTCTTTGTTCCCCCAGTTCTTAGCCCAGTGCTTGGCTGGCACATAGTGTAAGAGATTAATGCTACAGAAAACCTGGAAAAGCAGCTGCAATGAATGGAAGCTTGAAGATCTGTCCATCAAGGAAAATTCCAGAGAAGAATGTGATCTAGAGAAGGCAGTTGAACAAGGAGACACAAACTGTTTCTGACTCTTTTTCCTGGGACTTTAGTAGGAGAAAGAGCTAAAGAAGATTTCTCTGCCTTTCTGGCTATTGGTTTCTCCCTGACAGATTTGAAGCTTGGCTCTGAAGACCTTTGAAAGCTGTTAATAATATCCCTCTTAGAGACTATACAACTTTACTTATTCATCTTAAGATTTATAATAAATTAAGGAAATCCTAAACTCCCTCTCTCCTATCCAAATTCCATTTACTCCTCCTTCCTTTAAAATAAATCCCTGTTTCTGGTATTTTAGAGAGTGAGTTATCTGTTAAAATTTCAGTCAACTTACCGTTTTGAATCCCAGTTTGATTCCAACTGAAAAAGACAGCAGAAGTGGGGGTGGGGGTAGGAGGAGGGAAAGAATTCTGCCTTCCCATTACCTTATTTCTCAGTGTGTTTGCCCAGCACCTCCAATTACCATAAACAACCCAGTAAAGAAACCACCTAATACAATAGCAGGAGCTTAATAAATGATGATTGAATTCACTGTGACTGACCACCAGTGCACATATTCAAAACTATTTAGAATCTAAGACAGTTGCTTAGGGTCCCACTCTCAGAGGTGAAGTGATTTTCCCAAGGGCACACAGAGGGCTGGAATCCCAGGTCTCCCTTGCTTCAAGGCCTGCTCTAAAAGAATATTGTAGATTGCCAGGTTTGGGGCTAGGTGCTGAGGCAGCAAAGATCTTCATGGAGTTTACCTTCCAGTGTGGAATAATAAAAAGTTTACAGATGAGTAAAATACAGGAGCAGCAGGTGTGGCACCATAGTACATAGAGTGCCAAGCCTGGAATCAGAAAGACTTATCTTCCTGAGTTCAAATCCAGCCTCAGACACTAACTACATGACCCTGAGCAAGTCACTTAACCCCCATTGCCTAGCCCCTTCTGCTCTTCTGCCTTGGAATTGATATTTTGTGTCAGTTCTAAGACTGAAGGCAAGAGTGTACATGTTTTAAATTTAAAAATTACTCCTCCAATTGAATCTAACCCAACCTTATTTTACAGTAAGAAAAACTGAATCCCAGAGAAGAAGCCCCTTGCCCAAGGACATTTTATTTTAAAACTTACCTTCCATCTTGGAATCAATACTGTGTATTGGGTCACACAGCTAGGAAGTGTCTGAGGCCAGCTTTGAATCCAGGACTTCAACCTCTAGACCTGCCTCCCAGACACATATTTTAAATGACTTTTCTACTTTGAACCCAGACCTTCGAATCATTTGCTATTTCCAGGAGGATTTTAAATCAAAAATACAATCTGAATCTAGTCTTGAAAGGCCTTCAGAGGCCATCACCTCATTTAGAGGAAGGGACATTCAAGATCACACCATGCTGGGATTCGAACCTAGATCCTCTAATTGAATGCTTTTCCCATTCTACCAAGCTATGATTCAGCAAGAACAGAAACCTCACCTCAGGGGATGTAGCAGAAGGGAGCCTCCTCCTCCTCCATATCCCGTGCCAGGCCTCAGCTCCAGTAAAAATAAACAGACAAGTAAACAATTAGCAGACTTACATAAGGATTGCCAGTCAGAACTGCTCTCCAGCTAAGTCAGGCATCACCTCCAGGCCCTGGAGACTGGACTGACTACCAGACCTGGAAGTTATCTGAGGCTGGTTTTGTTCCTCTCCTTCCCTGTACTGACTTGGGTTCGAGGAGGTGGTTTTTTTGCCCAGAGGGTCCCCACTTCATTTCTCCTCTCCGGATTTTGCAATAGAGCCCTCCCATGGGAGTGGTGGGAGTGGAAAACTGGAGCTGCTTGGGCTGACTGTGTAATCCGTCCGGGGTAGCCCAGAGAACACTGGGTTTGGAATCGGGAGGACCCCCTTTCAAATCCCAATTCTGCCTCTCCTTAGGGGTGTAACCTCGAGCAAAGCACCTCTCCAAGGGGCTGTTTCTCATTTATAAGCCGATGAGAAGTTGTCCTCCAAGGTCCCTTCAATCCATGACCTGCTGCTGCATCAGTTGTATTTGTGTGTTGAGAAGGGCTTCCTCTCCACAAACATTTGCTCAGCTCAAATGTGGTCCACTTGTAGATGCAAGAACAGCTATTCCGATTCCTGCCCGCATGGAGCTTACAGTCTAGTAGAGGGTTAAACCACAAACATGTAAAAAATATAAATATTCTTGGAGAGAGGATGCTGTGGTGAAGGGCACAGAAAGACCTGGGTCAGGTCAAAACCTGAGACACTGGGCATCGAGGATTGAGAGTCAGGTGTGGACTGGGGAGGACCTGGGTTCTAATCTGGTCTCAGATATTTCCTAGCTTTATGATCCTGGGCAAGTCATGTAACCCCTTTTGCCTAGCCCTTGCCCTTCTGACCTAGAGTTGTTATTAGCACAGAAAGTAAGGGTTAAAAAAAACAAACAAACAAGAACCAACAACTTAGATATTGTAGGTGACTCTGAGTCCATCTTTTAGCCCCTCTTGGCCTCAGTTTCCTCAACTATAAAATGAGACATTGAAACAGGATGACCTCTAAGTTCCAACCCTAAATCTATGATCTCTGTTTTCAGGATCTCCCTCCTTCCCTGGTTCTTCTTCCTCTCTGACCATCCCTTCTCTGTCTCCTACCTGTAGGTGTCCCTCTGTCCTGGCCCCTCTTCTCTTCTGCCGCCCTGTGACTCTACTTGGTGATCTTACCAGCTCTCATGGATTTAATGACCATCTCTATGTGGATGACTCTAAAACGGCTTTTCCTGCCCCAGTCTCTCTGCTGAGTTCCAAGTTTTCATCTCCAGGTGCCTTTCAGACCTCTGGAAAGAGACATCCAGTAGACATCTTAGATCCAATATATTCGAAACGGAGTTTATCTTTCCCCCAATCCCTTCCCACTTCCAATCTCTATCCTCTCAGTCCACCAGGCTCACAACCTGTGAGTCATCCTGGGCTTCTCACTCTCTCTCAGACTTTCATGGCCACTCCATCTCCCAGCTCCGACTTGGGGCATTTTCTCTGGCTCTTTTCCATGCTGGAATGCTCTCCTTCTTTCCTTCAAGCTTTAATTAAAATCCCACCAGCTGGGTGGCTCAGTGGATGGAGAGCCAGGCCCAGAAATGGGAGGTCCTGACCTCAGACACTTCCTAGCTGGGTGACCCTGGGCAAGTCACTTAACCCCGATTGCCTAGCCCTTACCGATCTTCTGCCTTGGAACCAATATACAGTATTGATTCCAAGATGGAAGGTGAGGGTTTAAAATAAAATAAAATCCCACCTTCCCAGGAAGCCTTTCCTGATCCTCCTAATGCAAGTACCTTCCCTCTGTTACAGGTTTGCTGTTTATCCCGGGCATATCTTGTTTTATAGAATTGTTTGCATGTTGTCTCTCCCATTACACTGTGAGTTCCTTGAAGGCAGGGGCTGTTTTTTGCCTTTATTTACACACACACACACACACACACACACACACACCCCCCAAACTTAGCCAGACATATAGAAAGTCAATAATAATAAGAACAAATTTAATAAGAAACTTAATAAATGCTTGCTGATTGGCAGACTCCAAATGATTTATGGCTAGAAATTAGAAGTCAACCCCTCATTTTGCAGATGAGGAAATCGAGTCCCACAGAAGCTAAATAACTACCCTTTCTGGGTAGGTCAAAGTTAGACTCTGGGAAGGAGTCAACTCTGCTGAAGCATCATTTTCACTTCCTTGAAGGGGATTCTGAGCTAGCCAATCATAGAGAGCCCCGAAAAAATCCACTGGGAGCAGGAGGTCTGGAGGCGGAGATGGGAATTGGACCAATCAGAAGAGCCTTTGTCCCAGGGGCTGTTCAGGGTCATTCAACAAGTAGTGGGTGGAGTCAGTAGGGGCCTTGACCTCTTCCACCTCCAGGTTTAGGGTTCTTTCCAAGAGGCCACGCCCCCGTGCCCCATAACTGATTTGAACCCCGGGAACGATATCTATTCTCCAGAAGCACCGCAATTTGGAGGGTAGGGATAAATGCTTTCAAGACTACATTTCCCAGACTGCAAAGGGTTGTTAGTATCCGAGGAGGTGCCTACGAAATGGCATTTGAACATAGAAAACGAGATTCCTGCTACTGAGTTCTTTCCAATCCTCGCGGCCCTCGGGAAGCCATGGGCAAGTAGTGCCCTCTGGTGTTCACGCTGGGGCGACTACAACTAGGACTCGAGGTAGGAGGAGCTGGGAAGTGGAGCATTCTGGGAAGGGAGAGGCGGTGCTCCGAGGCCTAAAGCCCTGAACTGCAAGTCCCAGCGGCCCCCGCGCGGAAGGGAGGTGTCGTACCGGATGTCCGTTACGGCTGCGGCCCGGAGAGCAGCCTGAAGCCGGGGTTTTGGAAGTCATTCAGTCTCCGCGGGACCCCGGCGATCGGGGAGATCGGGGTGGGGGCTCTACCCCGAAGGATCACCATGGTAACGGGGACCGCGCGGCCAAGAATCCTGGGGCCCTGTCAGTCTTCCTTGGGCCGGGCTTCTCCATCCCCCCGCACCTCCCCCTAGGCCGGGTCCGCTGATTCTGGCCGCACCCTGGACTAACGGAGCCGAGACGGGCCCGGGCTGGAGAAAGGCTGGGAAGAGGAGAAATTCGGGGCCAGAATGAACCCAGAAACCTGGAGGGGAGCTGCAAACCTGGAGGGGGAGGGGGACCTGGAAGGGGACGGGGAGCTACGGACCTGGAGGGGGAGGGGAAGCTGTGGACCTGGAAGGGGAGGGGCAGCTTAAGACCTAGAAACCGTGAAGAGAGTACAGGGCGATTGGAAACTGGGACCCTGGACAGCAGAGGAGAACGTGTAGAGTCTTCTAGGTGGGGAGGTCTTAAAGATCTGGACCCTTCTTCAGGGGAGAGAAGAGAGTGTAGAATGTGGGACCCTAGGGTGGGGAGTGGCAGGGAGGGGTGGACCTGGAGAGGAGGAGAGAGAGATATCTCACAACCTGTTGACCCCAGAGGGGAGGGTGGAATTTGAGCCCTGCTCCGTCCCCAATCTCTCTCCTCTTCCTTCCCTTGGGCTGCGCTAGTTCCTGATTAGGAGGGGAAGCATTTAGCCTGAGCTCAGCAGCTGGAGGCTGAGACCAGGGCCCCCTCCGGGAAGCTGAGTAAGATGACTCAGGCTCAGGGAAAACAGACCAGCAGAAGTTGCCCCCAGCTCAGCAAGCCACCCCTAAGGCCTAGGGTGGGAAGAGGAAGCACCTGGACTGGTTTGAGAAAGGAGGGTGATTGCTCCAGGCTTTGCTGTCTCTGACCCTGCCCAGAGCCCCCAGGCTCATGGCTTCATCTCCTATCTCCTCTCAGATCCGGTTCATCCTCATCCAGAACCGAGCAGGCAAAACTCGCCTGGCCAAGTGGTACATGCAGTTTGATGATGATGAGAAGCAGAAGCTGATTGAAGAGGTCCACGCCGTGGTCACCGTCCGGGATGCCAAGCACACTAACTTTGTGGAGGTGAATGCCCCCTTCTTCTTAGCCTCCCCACTGGCTGCCTGAACAGCCTCCTCTCTTCTGGGCCCTGTGTTTCAGGAAGGACGTTGATAAGGCAGTTAGTCCTTGGAGTTTTAATCCAGCCTCAGTTTCCTCATCTGTAAAATGGACGTGTGATCTACCTGTGATGATCACCAACCATAAAGCACTCTACATGAATGTTAGCAGTTATTGAAAGCTGGATTCATGAGGGTGATGAGAGGATTGGAGGCTGTACTAGACAAAGGTCTGGTGAAGGAACTATTTCAGAAGAGAAGACTCAGGGAGACATTCAGAGTCTGAGGAGTTGAAGGGCCACCAGGTGGAGGAGGGATAAGGGGGAGGTTGCCAGCTGGCAGACTTGAGCTCTGTGGAGGAAAAAACTCCAAATTCAGAGCTGCCCCAGAGTGAAATGGGCCTGGCTCGAGCAGTGCTGCTTCCCCCATCAGGAGAAGCCTGCTGGGGGGAGGTAGAGGACTCCTTGGCAGACACTCCATGCCCCTAGAAAGACCAGAAATCAGTCTTTCAGTAAGGGCTGGTTAAGGCCCCTAGAGGATGGCCCCAGGGCCTGGAGCTGGGAAGACTCAAATTCTAGTCAGGCCTCAGATACTTGTTGGCTAGTGGTCCTTGAGCAAGTCACCTGACCTCTGTCTGCCTCAGTTGCCTTTTTTTTTTACCTTCCATCTTAGAGTCAATACTGTGTATTGGCTCCAAGGCAGAAGAGTGGTAAGGGCTAGGCA
>NC_077230.1:420575210-420582710 GCF_027887165.1 Monodelphis domestica
GATTGAGGGTTAGGCATTGAGTGCCGGGGCTGAAAAGGCCCTTGGAGAGACTGTCCAGGCCGGCCCCAAGGCCTCTGCCCAGGCTGCCAGGACGCTTCTCCCCAGGGGCACTCCTGGGAGCTGTTTCTGGGGATCCGTCATCTCCCTTCCAGGTGGAGAGTGGCGCAAGCCCCGCCCCTTGCCCAGCTGGCACCTGGGCACTTGGGCCTTTCCAGTGGGCGGGCCCCAGACGCCTGAGCTCCGGTCCTCCCCACATGAGTGATGCAACTCTGGGCAGGGTTGGGTGAGAAACCCGAGGATACGGATGCCGTGTCCTTCAGAACCTCGGGAGCTGCCCTGGGGCTCCACAAGCTGGCTTGCTAAGGCTTGGCTCTTCCGTTGGGCACCCGGGTTGGAGTCCCGACTGAGACTTCGGTCTTGTCCAGACCCCTCTTTGGGCCTCTGTTTGCCAACATTTAGCCAGAGGAGGCTCGACTTTTTTCAGTCAACTATATGGTAGTCTAGCCACCAGCCACCAGGGCTTCACGTTGAGCGAAGGTGGGGTTCCTGGCCTTTGAGCTTCCCGATGACTAAGGGGGGGGGGCCAAAAACAGCCGGCTCCCAGCGTTCCACAGTAAACATGGGGGAACTGGAAAGCCAGCCTCCTTGCCGGCCTCTTCAGGCCGGGGTCCAAGACGTGCCGTCAGGCCTGAGGGAGAAGATCCTCCTGACTTGGGGGATCCAGCAGGGATCGAGCCACCCCTGGAGTAGGAGCTCAGCCAGGTTCTCTAGGAAGGCAGTTGGGCACCTCAAAGGTCTTCCATGGGGAGTCAGGAGTGCTCAGTGGACCGTGAGGGGAAGACCCGAGTTCCAATCCAGGATCAAATACTAGCTGGGCAAGTTGTTGCACCTAGGCGTCCCTCCGTTTCCTCTTCTTAAATGGGGACGAAAAACTGCTTGTCGTGCCTATCTCAGAGTAGACCTTGGAAGCCTTGTTGCCCTCTGGCAGCCTTGATGTTCCTCTCCTCTGATGCTTCACCCACCCCAAAAGAAGCCGGCAGTGCCTGTTTCCCAAGGCCATGGGGCCTGCCCTGACTGGTGGAGACCCCAGCCATTGCTCGCCTCAAGACTGCAAACTGAAGGCAGCTTCGTTCCAGCTGCCAAGCAGAGGAGATGGTGCCTGGCAGCTCCGAGATGGCCAGGCGCTGTGACCCGGCTCCTTGGGCCGTAGGGTCCAAAGGCCTCTTGGAGGGAGAGGGTTGAGGGCAGGGGCCAAGAGGGGAGTGGCGCCAGCTCAGGACCGTCACCTTCCCCCCCTTGCCACCAGAGACTGATTAACAAAAGCCTTGGGACGGTCTGGTCACAGTTGGAGATGATTTATAAACCATTTGAGGGCGGCCAGGGACAGTCGCTCAGCTTTAACTTCTCAGAAGGGTTGGGGAGCTTGAAGAGCCTCCTCGATGCCTGGGGTCATCAGGGCAAGTTGGGGTGGAGCTCCTTCACCTCCTGGGGCATGAGAGCCCCCAAAGCCTCTATCTCCCGGCCCCGACTCGATTCCGCTTCCTGCTGGCCCTTCTGCCAAACCAGGGTGCTTTGGGAAAGGCAAGACAGCTCAGTACTCAAAATGACAATTCCTGCTTCTCAAAGGTTTTAGTGAAGTCAGGAAGACCTGGGTTCAAATCTGGCTTCCCACTTCAGGATCTTTGCTTAGAAAACCCCAGATGGGGTCACAAAGAGTCAGCTACATGTGAAAGGCCTGAAAAGCCCTCGAAGGAGACTAGAGGAGGCATGTTTGGGACACTCCACTCTGGGGGTGTCGCCAGTGGTTTCTAAAGAGGAATGCCAACTTTGAGAATGAGAGGGGTCGGGGAGACCTCGGTTTCCCCTAAAGCTCCAGTCGGAGGAGACGCCCATCAGCCCCCTTCCTCATTCCAGCATTCCTGACCAGTTCCTTTCATCCCCAACCTCAAAGCTCCGGCCAGGCAGGCTTCCTGACTCCAGCCGCCCTTTAAAAGGCTGAATGGGAGGATCTAGGTCCTCTGAAGTGGTTGGCTCATATGCGTCCTGGGCCCCCGCAGCTGGGCTTGGGAGGAGGAAGTCAGGACAGGAGGCAAGGTTCCCACGAAACTTCTGATGGAGCATCAGGTCCCGTGCTTACCTCCCCCCACTCCACCTCCCTGGGCCTGGAGCCTGGGTGTCTTGTGCTTCCTCTGCCCCCGTCCTGGCCTTGACTTCTCTTCCAAGGGAGAACGTATCAGCCCTGAAGCCACGCTGCATTTCCCACCTCCAGACCCAGCAGGCTCTCATCATTTTCAAGAATGAGGACCTCAGGACCTAAAAAGCCTCCAGCTTGGACCCACCGGGCTCATCTTGGGCCCTGAAAATTCTAGGATCCCAGACCAGGCTTCCTCTCTCACTACCCCTTTGCACAAAGGGAAGACTTCATGGGCTCTTCCCCCCTGGCCCTCGGGGCTCCCTTTACCCCTACGGACAGGTCCCTGAGAGCAGCAGTGGGCCCAGGGTGGAGGAGCAGGTAGACAGGGAAGGGAGGGAGCCAGCGCACAGAAGAAAGCTTGTCTACTGGGGGATAACTAACAGAGTCATTTGGATCCCGAATCTCCTAGTGCTTCACTGACCAGAGTCTGGGAGAGGCAGAGCAGGGGCCTAGCTTGTTCAGGAATCTTGCTAAGGGTGAGGGTTGTCATGGCAACTGCATCTCTTTCCCTCAGCAGAGGGGTGGGGTGGGGCCCATTTGTTTCTATGGAAACAGGCAGACCCAGGCCTACCTCCATCTTCTGGTTTCTGGACCAGTGGAGGAAAGCTGAGAGTAAGGAGACCCTGGATGGTGGGAAAAGCATCCCTTTTCCTTTCCTAGCTGGGGTCCAGATTTCACCCCTTCTTCCAAGTGTCTTTCCCTGAGCCAAGGTGCTGCAATGGAAAGAATGCTGGCTGGGTGCAGAGTCAGGAGACAGCGGCACAAATGTCAGCTCCAACATTTTAAATCCTGTCACAGAGGCAGTATCCCTGCACAGTGGAAGAGTACTAGGAGAGGCATCCGATAGTCAAAGGTTCAAATCCCAGTACCTATTTCTGCAGCCTCCCAGGCAAGCCCTTTAAAAAAAAAATCTGGTACCTCAGTTTCCTCACATGTAAAATTAATAGGTTGGGGGGCAGCTAGAAGGTGCAGGGTATAGAGAGTCAGGACTGGAGATGGGAGATCATGGGTTCAAATCTGGCCTCAGATATTTCTTAGCTGTGTGACCCTGACAAGAGTTAAACCTCATTCCTAGCCTTTGCCTTTATTCTGCCTTGGAACTGAGTATCGCTTCTAAGACACAAGGCAAGGATTTAAAAAATAAATTAAAAGGTTAGACTAGTATGCTCTAGTTCATGATTTCAATTAATATCCTTCCTGTGTTGCTTTGAACCTTTGGGACCCTGGATAGCTCACTATGTACTCCTGGCCCTCAATTTCTTCACCTGTAAAATAAAGGGGTTAGATTAGATGACTCCTGGAAAAGACCTTCAAGGATCTTCTAGTTCATTTTTAAAAATTCTTACTTCCTGTTTTAGTAATAACAGAAGGACAAGGTCTAGGCAATGGGGGCTAAGTGACTTGCCCAGGAAGTCACTAGGAAGTATCTGACACCAGATTTGAACCCAGGTGTTCTTGCCTCTAGGCATGGCTTTCAATACACTAAAGCCACCTAGCTGCCCCCTCCCCAGTCATTTTCTACCTTGAGTTTGACTTTGGAAAAGGAAGGCAGCAAGGCATGGTAGAAATAGCCCTAACTCTACTAGATTCAAAGGACCCGGATTCGGATCTTGCACTCCGTTCCGATACTTGTCTCAACGAGTTGTTCCATTTCTCTTAGGCCTCAGTTTCATTTGTAAAATTATGAACTTGGGTTTTTAAAAAGATAAACTTCAATTAAAGTTGATTATGCTATTATTCATCTCATAAACTAAGCATATCAATCAAATGTTGCCTGCCCCCCACCCCAGTTCTGAGTCTATGACCCTGTAACCCTGAATGAGGACTCACTTGGCCTTGCTTTTCCCCTGTATAAAATGTGATGCTTCCTTCTGCACAGCCTCCCTTTCAGAGGCTTAGATAAAGAACTCTGGAGATCTTGAAGCCCCTGGACCTTGGTGACTACCTTCTCCCTCCAATACTACTGTCCAGTCAGGTTCAGTCTCAGAACAGTTTCTGGGAAAAGGTACTCTTCTTGAATCTCAGAATGATAAGATCTGAGCTTAATTGGGGTTTTAAAAAAACCATATTGGGGAAGAAAAAGGTGGATCAAAAGGGAGGATCTTTGCATGGGATGATGATAATTGACAACAAAGGGAATACAGGGCTGCTCCATCCTTCCCCCCAACCCCTTTCTCTTCAGTTTTCTCTTCAAAGAAGAATGACTTTGACAGTAAATGACAGAACAAAAGGACTAAGAGAAAACTGTTACCCAAGATAATGAAGGAGAGAGGAAGAAAACCCTTGGCTGTCCTTGATGATTTGAAGCCACCTGGCCAAGGTACCTGGGATGGCTTTTAGAAAGATCATGGAAAGGGGGAGAGATACCATTAGACTGGCAAAAGGCAAATGCCATGCTGCTTTAAAAAAAATAGAAGCTGGCTTCTGAAGCTCAGTATGCTGGACTTCTGTTCTAGGTAAAACTCTAGAATGGAGCATTAAAGAGAGAGTTGGCAAAAATCTGGAAAGGGAAATAATGATAGTAAAGAATGAGCAGAGCTTTATCCCCAATATACTATGCCAATCTAACCTTATTTCCCCTTTTTCACAGGATTACCAAACTGGTAAGATAAGGAGGATACTGCGGATATAGTTCAGTTAGATTTTCTAAAATAAAGCTTTCAATAAAGTATTTTGTGCAAATTGTGGTATCTTTTGGTGATGGAATACTGTTGTGCTGAAAGGGATAATGAACTGGAGGGATTCCATGTGAACTGGAAAGACCTCCAGGAAGTGATGCAGAGCTAGAGGAACAGAACCAGGAGAACATTGTACACAGAGACTGATACATTGTGGCACAAAATACTTCATTGAAAGCTTTATTAAAGTCTAATTGAACTATATCTGCAGTATCCTCCTTATGTTACCTGTTTAGTACAGATAATGGTGTATTGGTGTATTCATGTTCTTTCCCTCCTCTGGATATGGATAGCATCTTTCTCATAAGTCCCTCAGAACTGTCCTGGGTCATTGCATTGCTGCTAGTAGAAAAGTCCATTCCATTTGTAACTGGTAAGATAAGGAAAGTACATACAGAAAGAACGCTATCCACAATCAGAGAAAGAACTGTGGGAGCGGAGACACAGAAGAAAAACACCTGCTCGATCACATGGGTTGATGGGGGTATGATTGGGGACGTAGACTCTAAATGATCACCCTAGTACAAATATCAATAATATGGAAATAGGTTTTGATCAAGGACACATGTAAAATCCAGTGGAAATGCTTGTTGCCTATGGGAGGGGTTGGGGAAGGGGAGGGAAAGAACATGAATCATGTAACCATGGAAAAATATTCTTAATTAATTAATTAAATAAAAATTGTCCAAATTTAAAAAAAAAGCATTTCATGCTATTCTTTAAAAACCCTTACCTTCCATCATAGAACTGATACTGTTTGTTCGCTCCAAGGCAGAAGAACATAAGGGCTAGGTAATGGAGGTTAAGTGACTTGCCTAGGGTCACCCAGCTAGAAAGTGTCTGAGGCCAGATTTGAACCTGAGACCTCTCATCTTTAGGCCTGGCTCTCAGTTCACTAAGCCACCCAGCTGCCCCTATTTCATGCTATTCCTTTGAAGAAGATGGACAGATAGAAGATAATGCATTCAAATAATGGAAGGGCAGATGGACGGATAGAATACTTATTTATCACTTCCTCTGGGCAAAGTGATGTGGATACAAAGAGAAAAGTAAGACAGTCCCTGGTCTCAGGGTGCTCCCATTCTAATAGGAGAGACAACACGTATGGAAAGTCTCAGCTACAAGTAAGACAGAAGAGGCCCCGGGGTCCTTAGCGGGGATCTTCAAAGCAGATGTTATGACCTCATCTTCAACGTCATTTCCTCCCGGAACGTGGTTTAGTTTCTGATGTGGAACCATTTGGTGGTTGCCAAGTATTTTGGTGACAAAACCTTTCCTTTCTGAGTCTTTAGTAGCTGTGGCTGCAGCCCCCACAGGAGATGCTTCCCGAGATGATGGCGGTGGACGCTGGACTCCCATCTTTCCTACTCTGAAGACTGCTGGACTCTGGGGTCCTGGACGGTCTCCATCAAGGTCCAAGGGAGGCCAGGGTGGGGATGATTGGACGTGCCTGGTCCATGCCCCTTCTTCTCTCTTTCTCAGAACGTCTTCCCACTCATCTCGACTGGCTTACCTTCTCTGTGAATGGTTGGCACTTGGTGGGGAGAGCTGGCCCTTTCCTCATTTTTCTCTGGAGGATGGAAAGGAGGGCTGGGTTAGAGGAAGGACTGGGTCTATGGTGGGCTGCCCTTCTCTGAGCTCCTGTGCCTGGAATCTCCCTGTTCCTAACAACTTGGCCAGCAATTGCTGCTGGTGTTGATAAAGAAGGTGAAGAAGATGAAGATCATCTTCCCAATGATGGCCGTGGGAGCTTGCCTGGAAGCAGTCCTGCTGACTTGGGGGACACTGATATTCCCAGGGCTCTTGGGGGTCTCTATCAGGATCAGAGGGGAGAAAGAGGTCAAAATGGTGCCGACGGTGCTATTGATGATTTGGCACAAGCCGTCTCTACCTAGGCTAGGTTAGGCAGGTTGCAGAACAAGTTGGATAACCATTGTCAAAGAGCACTTGTTAAATATTCAACGACAATGTGGTAGGAAGTCTCCAGGGGAGGGAGGGCCCAGCCCTCTGAGCTTGGCTGTGTGCTATTTAGCCTGGCTATCAATGCTTTGGATAAAGGCATAAATGGGGACAGATGATGCCAAGCTAAGAGTCATCCAACACCCTGGAGAACCGAGTCAGGATCCAGAAGAATTTTGACAGGAATATGACAGGATGACAGTCACTGTGTAAAGTTTTGCATTTAGGTAGAAAATAATCAGCTTCACAAGTATAAGATGAGGAAGTCAAGGTTGGGTAGTCATTGATCTGAAAAAGATCTGGGGTTTTTAGGAGACCACAAGCTCAAAATTCAGTAAGGAAATTCAGCCCCAAATTAGCCACAAAAGTTCATTCAAACAGTCTGCACTAAGAGGATCATGGCTTCCAGGCTCCATGGTTTATGAAGTACACTGATAAGATGTCCAGAGGAGGGCATCCGGGATGGCAAAGGGCCTTGAGTCCATTTTACATGAGTATTGATTGAAAAAGCTTGTATAGAGGCAGCTGGGTGGCTCAGTGGATGGAGAGTCAGGCCTAGAGATGAGAAGTTCTGGGTTCAAATGTGGCCTCAGACACTTCCTAGCTGTGTGACCCTGGGCAAGTCACTTCACTCCCATTGCTCAGCCCTTACCACTGTTCCTCCTTGGA